>NC_050447.1:51603532-51903532 GCF_903995425.1 Onychomys torridus
GCCTCCCAATTGCTGGAATAAAAGATATGTACTGCCATACTCAGCTTTATTATATGATATTATTATTACCACATTCTCTTGTTTAAAGAGCAAGTGTTAAGTTCTAACTGTAAAAAAGTTTTCTACTTTTTATGGATGTCAGACAACTTAATTTAAATATTTCGGATTTCTGTTCTCATTACTTTGACTTACCTAAAAGCAGCTTTTCTTAAGCATGGTATGGAAGAAATTAAGCCAATGTGTTATTGGTGAGTTAATATATATTTACTGATTAATGATATTTAATGTTTAATGTGAAATTCACTTTGCTTATGCTGTGCAGTCAAGTTGAATTTTGACAGTAAATGTGTGACATAAATGTTAATATTATCATTGAAGCTCGGGGAAAATAAATGAATTTCTGATGATTTAATAGTTGGCAGAACCATAATTTGAATCTGGATTTTTTTCAACTCTAAAGCTTACTCTTTTTAATTGTGCCTACTGTCTGCAATGTAACTATTTATGTATTTCTTTACTAGAAACACTTGGAAATGACAATTTAAAGTCATTAGGGTATTTGTGCTTCACTCATGCGCTGAACAAAAAGGATTTATATCACAAGGCAACCATTGCGATGCACTTTTATTTTATAAGCTACTTGGTTTTCTCCTGAGTCTATTTCTCTGCAAGATCATCTAGAAGATTCCATTTGGAGCTGTGCTGATTGTGAGAGGCCTTAGTTACTCTCATTTGAGGATTTTCCTATGGTTGAGCTCAGACTCCTGTTGTGATGCTGTTCCTTGCTGGGAATGGCATTGCAGGGAAGATTGAGCCTGCTCTAGCGCACCACTTTCAGATGCAAACTAGCTGCAGGGAAATCCATTCACTCCAGCTGGCAGGAACTTCCCAGACTTCTGCATGGAGACTGCAGACTTGTACTTTGTCTCTTTTATTATTAGCATCTCTTCATAGTCCTCCCACACTTTTTAAAGATCTAAAGAGTAATAGTTTAGAAATCATAAGCTTTGTTTTTGAAATTAAGGGAAAACATCTTTTTTTCACCTGAGTCAGAACATTCAAGTTTATTTTTTAATTGTATTTTTTGTTTTTCATACAGTAGTAGTAACTAGATGATAAATATACTGGAAAGAAGATTGTCTATAAATAAGTAATGATTGAAATTAGATGATAGGCTTATTACACATTTGGTCTATTTTTGTTTGAAAATTTGCATAATAAAACACAAGGAGACATATGGCACATTTTCTGTCATCAGTGATGGGGGATATCAACCCAGCCTGTTGGTACATACCTGTTATCCTTGCACTTAGGGAATTGTTGAGGCGGGAAAGCTGAGAGTTCACGGCCTCTGGGGCTATAGAGTCAGTTCTTGTCTTAAGACTTAGAAACACAAACAAGCAAAGAGACAAATATCTTTTCATCTTTAACTATTTAATATCTTAATATTATCTCATGTCTCATGTGAGGATTTTATACATTTTCATTTCTCACAGAGACCATTTATGGTAGCAAATATGTCTGGGTAGATTAACTAATGGTTAGACTCATTTCTTTTGCTTCTTCATTTAGTTTATTGATTAATTTTGAAAAACTGATTGTTTTTGAGTAACAAGTATTTATTTCTCCACTAAGTGTCATCAAACATTATACTATAAGTTGAGGATACAGCAATCAAACAGAAAACATTCCCAGAGGTTACATCTCAGCATGAAGGAAACAACTGTAATCAATAAACCCGTATATCACACATCTTTGAGGTTAAGATCTACGAACACAAATTGCATAAAGGAAATTAAAGATGTGATATAGGCTGTCTTTTACAAAGGGCCATTACGGGAGCTGAGCTTATTTGTTTATTTGCTTATTTATTTATTCATTTATTTATGCTAGGGGGACATTAAAGTAGAGGACTGGAGGGAGGGAAGGAGGCAGTGAAACAGGGTACTGTCCTGATGTCTGATGAAGCAAATCCCCAGAAGACCCTTTCTAGATGCTTACAAAGGTAGGGTATGTACACAGAGATGTCAGCAAAGCTCTTCATTTGTCCATTCTCTCAATAATAAATAGGATTTGGAGATGGAATCCTATAGCTTCTGATATAACTGTTAGGATTAAACAGTAAGAACCAAGATTACTCGTGTTCTCTTGATTTTTGTCTTCCCTTCTCAACAAAAAAGTCAGAAAGAAAAAAAAAATGTTGTACTTAAAATAACACTGTTAGGTTTTGAGATTGTTTTATTTGTCTTTTGAGACAGGGGCTAGCAATGTAGTTCAGGCTAACCTCAATCTCTGGGTCTTCCTCAGCCTCCTGAGTGTTAGGATTACAGATGTGCACTACACCAACATTCCTAAAACATGTCCAGGTTTAAAGTTTGTCACTTATGATTTATTTGCTTAGTTGAAAACCTGTGTAAACATAATCTAGGGAAATGCACATTGTTTCACTTGTGGACTGTCCCACAGAAGAAGAGCAGGTAGTGTCTATCGAGGCCTTGGAGCTGAGAAAGAAGTGGTGGAGGTGGAGGCCCAAGGAGGGAGGGGAAGACAGGCAGATGAAGTTTGTACCCATGGAAAGGGCACTGTTACTCATCTTGGTTTGCTGCCATGGAGAATATGGACTAACATTGGCTATCTTTTCTGATTTTTTTTTTTATTTTATTTTTTTATTTTTATTTTTTTTTAGATCACTCAAGTTACTTTATTGAAACATATACAATGTTAATCGGGGTTTGGAAAGGCTCCAACTACCAAAGTCATCTTGCTCTTGCTGCCTGTGAGAGCAGACAACTCACACAAATCTCATTCCCCCCTCCCTTTTTTTTACTCATTTAATACATATACACATATATATTATATATATTAGGTATTGATTATTATTATATTTGTGTTTTAATTTTACACATCAGCCATGGGTTCCCCTGTCCTCCCCCTCCCGCCACCACCCCCACCTTTCCCCCAGCCCTTCCCCTCCATTTCCATCTCCTCCAGGGCCAAGACTCCCCTGGGGATTCATTTAAACCTGGTGGATTCAGTACAGGCAGGTCCAGTCCCCTCCTTCCAGGCTGAGCAAAGTGTCCCTGTGTAAGCCCAAGGTTCCAAACAGCCAGCTCATACACTAAGGACAGGTCCTGGTCCCACAGCCTGGGTGTCTCCCAAACAGTTCAAGCTATTCAATTGTCTCACATATCCAGAGGGCCTGATCCAGCTGGAGGCTCCACAGCCTTTGGTTCATAATTCATGTGCTTCCATTCATTTGGCTATTTGTCCCTGTGCTTTTTCCAATCTTGGTCTCAACAATTCACGCTCTTACAGTCCCTCTACTTTCTCGCCAAAAATTGTGTCTTTTTTCCCCCTTGATTTCTCCATGTAGCCCTGGAACTCGATCTCAGAGATCCACCTTCTTTTGCTTCCTGAGTACTGGGATTAAAGGCATATGCCACTACCACCCAGCTAGAGATTGTGTCTTGTGGGCTATCTTTTTTATTTTATTTTTTAAAATTGTTGCCAACTAAATAAAATCATTTCACAATGTTCTAAAGGCCAAACAAAACACTCCTGAAGGTAGAATTTGGCCAGCATTTCAACAGGGTTTTGTTTTCCATAGTATAAGACACTAGTTCAGAGGTTAAGAGCAGTGACTGCTCTTCCAGAGGTCCTGAGTTCAGTTCCCAGCAACCACATGGTGGCTCACAACCATCTGTAATGAGATCTGGTGCCCTCTTCTGTATACATAATAAATAAATAAATCTTAAAAAAAAAAGACACTAGTTAATTCTTACTGTCTCCATCATGGGGTCATACAGATCTAATTGGAACAATGCTGCACAATTTCTGGAGGGGAATGGTTTTAGCATACTTTCAATCCCCATATAGCACTAAATGTCTGTTCTTGTTGCAGGGTATGGCCAGACAGGGCCCTTGTCTCAGAGAGCAGGTTACAATGCTATCGCCTCTGCTATGTCTGGTCTGATGCACGTTACAGGGCCTGAGGTAGGTATTCTTAGAATAGTCTTATTTATTTCTCTTATATATGCCAGAAATAAATTATTCTTTATTAAGTTAAATTTGAATGAATTTTGGAAAGAAACAGCAGAAAGTGAATGACTTATTAAAATACAGCTTAAGTGTGGATATTATAAAGGAAACGAAGCTTAAATATTAACTCGATTTCATGGAAAATAGCAAGCTTTTTTTATTAATATCATGTGATGACAGCCTTTTTCATATCTTTTTATACTATTCAAGCATAATCACCTATGTGTGACTTTAGGAATGTTTCTTCCATGAAAGAGAATGGCTGACTACAGATGACTTTCTGCCAGAGTGCCTGCATTTAGTAAATATACCTAGGAGATACTATTTTTTTCCATGTAGAATATTTTAAGTAGTCATGTAATTTGAAAATTTGTTACTAAAGTGACAGAAATAGTTGTGTCTGACTTGCCATATGTGTTGTGTTACAGTCTGAATTATTCGCTATTATAGTCCCTCTCAATTGAGAGTGTGTTGTGGGGTTTCTAAAAGAACATAGGTGTCCAAATGTGTTCAACTAGATCAGAGCAAAGAATTTTGGAGGAAAATGACATGGCACAAAGCAAAAGCCTCGTCTGGAAGCCTAATAGATAAAAACTAAAAGGCCTCCGTTTCAAAACAAACGGGCTTGGTAAGCTTAAAACCCCTTGTACAGTACACATTTCTCCCTTGAGTTACTTTCTTTAGTTAACTCTAGGCAGATTGCTGCACTGCCAGGATAAACTGAGGCAGAGTGACCTCTTCTAAAATGTTATATTTAATTCAAAGCAGTTATGAGGTTTTAATGCCTTAAGATAACAAAGCCCTTTGTAATTTTGTCTTCTGATGTTTCATTTTTAGTCACAGAAAAAAATGTATGTAGCCCTTCCTTAAAATAAGCAGGGATCGATTTTCTTTTTGTTCATTGAGAGAACAGAGCATGGACATATCTCTCTTTGTTCGATCCCTAGGCTCTCATTTGGTAAAGATATCATTATTGTTCGTGCTTTTATTTTAAGGTTCTGAACTCAGTTGGGATTATGTGAAAACATTTGGGACCTATCAATTCTTGCCCAAGTGTTAAAATTAATGAAAAACTACTAAGGTGAAGGACTTCTGTGGTTCCATTGGTGAACTGTACTACATTCTGATAGGGTAGCCACACAGTATATGCTCAGCCCTTTGACTTTTAAATTTTATTTTCTAGTTATCTTAAAAAGCAACACATTTCACTTTTATTTTCATACACACTTTATTTTAGTTTATTTTCCTCACCTGCTCTTCTCCCTCATACCCACTTTACTATAGTACCCATATGTCTATACACATACATATATACATATATAAACTTATATGCATTTAATGTAATTTTAGGTAAATAAAAATATGATTCTTGCTGGGCAGTGGTGGTGCACACCTTTAATCCCAGCACTCGGGAGGCAGAGCCAGGCAGATCTTTGTGAGTTCGAGGCCAGCCTGGTCTACAGAGTGAGATCCAGGAAAGGTGCAAAGCTACACAGAGAAACCCTGTCTTGAAAAATAAAAATAAAAATAAATATGATTCTCTATGGCTTTTTCAAACATTCTTATTCCTATTTCCAGTCCTCTCTCCCTCTCCTTTTGTATTGACCATCTCTCCATTTCCCTAACTAATATCCCGTGTTCCCCACTTCCCCTTCCGTATCTGTACCATTCTGCTGTTCCCTCCTCTAATGCCTTCCCCACCATGGTACCTTTTGACTTTCCTGGTTTCTGTGGTTACTTCAGGTTGTATACTCACATCTGACGATTTTGGAGCTAGGAATCATATATAAGAGAAAACATGTGGCATTTGTCTTTCTTATGTGTGTTGCCTTTGTAATATTTTCCCTAGTTCCATCCATTTGCCTACAAATTTCATGGTTTAATTTTTCCTTACAGCTGAATATCGTTCATAGTGTGTGTGTCCCGCCTTTCATTACTCATTCATCAGTTGTGGGGCATTTGGACTGTTGCCATTCCTAGCTGCTGTGATTAGAGCTGTGATGAACATGGCCGAAGAGGTAAGTATTACTTCTGTTGAGTCCTTTGAGCATATGCCAAGGAGTGGCACAGTACGATAGGTTTGTTTTTAGCCTTTGAGGATTCTTTGTATTAATATCCAGAGTGGCTGTGCCAGTTTGCAGTTCTACCAACAGCGAGTACGTCTTTCCCTTCCTCCACATCCTCCTTAGCGTTTGCTGCTGGTTGTTTTCTTGATCTTTGCCATTCTGACTGTGGTAAGATGAAATCTCAAATTTGTTTTGATTTGCATTTCTTTACTTGCTAAGGATGCTGAAAACCTTTTGAGATCCTTCTTAGCCACTTATAGTCTTCTTTGGAGAACTTTGCATTCAGATTTGAATGGGTCTTTTTTTTTTTTTTTTTTCTTTTTTGAGCTCTTTATAATATTCTGAATATTAATCTTCTGTCCAATGATAGCTGGCAAAGACTCTTTCCTACTCTGTGGGCTTCCTCTTCACTTAATTGTTTCCTCAATTCTGAAGAAAGTTTTTAGTTTTATTAGACCCTACATGTCAGTTGTTGTCCATAATTTCTTCACAAATGAAGTACTGCTCAGAAAGTTCAAAAAAACATTTTAGGAATTAAAATATAAGTGTGGGGTTGGGGATTTAGCTCAGTGGTAGAGCGCTTGCCTAGCAAGTGCAAGGCCCTGGGTTCGATCCTCAGCTCCACGTTAATATATATATATATATATATATATATATATATATATATATATATATATAAATTGTATCTTTTTCCCCTATTCACTTTGCTCTCTTGAACTTCTCCCAAGTACCTGCCATGTAACACCTCCCACCCCCTTACTACTTCTCAAATTCTTGTCCTTTTTTCCTCTATTTTTATAAATATACAATTGTTTTATATGTAATATATGTATTTCATAAAATACATAAACATAACCTTTGGAATCTTTTAAGTATTACTTATATGGATTTGATTTAAGGGCTTACCACTTGGTATTGGATAGCTAATTAGGAGGTTCATCACTGAGGAAGACTAACTCTTCCTCCCTCAGCCATCATGAGTTGACTGTAATTTTTTTTTTTTTTTTGGACCTGTGAAAATTTTCCCCTTTTCTGTTAGCATGCTTATTGGTGTTGCCATTTTTCTGGTCTGGTTTAGGTAGCCATATTTTCGCAGTATCATGGGTGTATCTTATTGCATGAGATCTAGTAAGTTTTATAATAAAAAACCGGAGCCAGATGTTGGGGTAAATGTTGAAAGATCAGAGAGACAAAAAATAAGCCATTGCCACTTCTCACCTTGCCAACTCCACAAATCCTCTGACTGAATGTCTGAGTCCTCATCCGAAAGGGGTCTAACCGAAAAGCTTCCTCAGCTGAAAAGCTTTAATTCCTGTTTCCTTATGCCTTATATACTTTTCTCCACCCAGCCTTATTACTTCCTTCCCAGTGCTGGGATTAAAAGTGTCTGTGCTTCCCAATACTGGTAGCAGAGGCATGAGATTCCAAGTGCTGGGATTAAAGGCATGTGGTTCCCAAATACTGGGATTAAGGTGTGTGCCAGCATTGCCTGGCTCTGTTTCTCTCTTAGACTGAATCAATCTCATGTAGTCCAGGGTGGCTTTGAACTCACAGAGATCCAGATGGATCTCTGCCTCCCAAGTGCTAGGATTAAAGGTTTGTGCCACCATTGCCTGGCCTCTATGTTTAATCTAGTGTCTGGTTCTGTCCTCTGATCTTCAGGCAAATTTTATTTGGGTACACAATATTTCACCAAATTATCTACCCTATCATTTCTAAGAGTTATAATCTCATAGCAGATTTCTTGGTCTTGGACTCTTACAAAACTACCATCCTGTCTTGTGCAATGTTCTGTGAGCATCAGGTACAGGGATTATGTTACAGATGTATTCATTAGGGCTGAGTACTCCATGATTTGTTGTCCTCTACATTTTAATCAGTTGTTCTTTTCTGCAATGATCTCACCTGCTGCAAAGAGAAACTTCTTTGATGGGGGACTCAATAAATTTATTTGTGGGTATAAGAATATGTATTTATAAAGCAGTTAAGAAGCATACTGGTCTAGTAAAGTGATGATTGTTATGTTCTCCTCTAAGATCCATGACCTCACTAAGTATGGGCAGTTGTCTGGGTTCCAGTAACAGGCATGATTTCTTTTGCTTTGAGTGAGCCTTAAGTATAATTTAGAGACCTATTGGTTACTGTCCAGATATGAGTACCAGTTTTGAACCATTAGAAGTATCTTACTGTGTTGGTAATTTTAGTTCATAGGCATCCTGGCTGGGCCAGACTTTTGGTTGGTTCCTTCCCTTGGCAGATTGCTTATCAGCTTCTAGTCCCTAGGGAGAAGGTAGTCAGACTCAGCTTGAATCTTCTGAGTCTTGTGTTTGAAGGACATGGTATCTTTAGCAACAGGGACTTACTTTCAACCTGTGGGAGGCAATAGTCATTACCTATGTAGGCTTTTTAAAAAATTATTTGTCTTGTCTGAGTATTTTTGACTCTGATATGGGAAAACTCCATTTTAACTCTTTTTTTAATGCATGTATATAAATCTTCTACAATAGTAGGTTTCTGTGTCTTTTCCAAAAGTCTTTAGTGATTTATCCTTTCCCTTACTCCCTCTTCTACTCTGCCATCTTCTCCACCATCTCAGTTTAATCCTTACTTTTTCAATATTCCTCTTTAGTCTTTTAGACGAGTGTGTTCTATCTACCTTCACTTAAAAGGCCCTCCCCTTGTCCCTATTTCCTCACCGTTGTGGGTATTCCAAATTAAACACATATATCTGAAGATTTAATGCTAACATCATTGATAAGAAAAAAAACATGTAATTTTCTTTTCTGGATCTGGGTTACTTTACTACAATTATTGTTTCCAGCTCCATCTATTTACCTATGAATTTAATAATTTTATTTTTCTTATATCTGAATAATATTCCATTGTATATATAAATATACATAACACATTTTTGTTATCCATTTATGTGTTGATGGACATCTATGCTATTTGTATTTCATGACAGTTGTATATAGAGCATCAGTGAACATGAATGGGCAGGTATTTTTAGGGTAGGATATGGAGTCCTTTTGGCATATAAAAAAGAGTAGAACAGCTGGATGGTAGATACATGTTTAGCTCTTTTTAGGAACCTGCACACTGATTTCATAATGGATGCATGAGTTGGCATTGATGTCAACACTGAATAAGTTTTCCCTCCACCCATCCACAGTTATATTTGTCATCATTTTATTTTATTTTTTTAACTTAGCCATTCTGACTGGGGGAAGATGAAATCTTAAAGTAGTTTTAATTTGCATTTCTCTGATGGCTAAGGATGTTGAACATTTTAAGAAGCATTTCTCAGCTATTTGTATTTTATCTTTTGAGAACTCTCTGTTTAAGTATATGCCCCATTTTAAATTGGTTTGTTTTTTTTCTTTTTTTTTAATTTTTGAGTTCTTTATATAATCCAGATACTAACATTCCATCAGATGTATAGCTAGTAATTTTTTTTCATGCTGTGAATTGCCTCTTCATTGAGTAATGGTGCACTTTTGTGGTGATATTTTATTTGTGCTGAAATGTGGTGATATTTTATTTGTATGTTAATAAATAAAGTTTGCCTAGAAATCAGAGGAAATAGCAAGACGTTAACACAAATTATGCAGGGGTAGCACACATCCTTAATCCAATCACATGGCAGTCAGGGTCTCTGTGTGTTCAAGGACACACTAAGGAACAGCCAAGCATAGTGACACACACCTTTAATCCAAGTACAAACCATAGAGACCTGGAGGTCTGTATAGACAGGCAGTGACAAGGTAGCTGGGCTAAGAGCCAATGAGAGGGCAGAACAGGAAGGCAATAAAGGCACAAGTAGACAGGAAGTAAGTTACCCTTTTGATAGCTGCAGAGCTGGAGAGGTAAGGTTGGTGGCTATCACTATTTCCCTGATCTCTAAGGCGTTCACCCCTGTATTTGGCTCTGTGTTTCTCATTTAATAAGACCATTTAGAAATTTGGCTACATTTGTCACCCAATGTGGAGCCCTGTATAACTTTTGTGAATGATTCATTTTTTCTCACTGCTTCATCATTTCTGTCGCATGCATTTATGGCAGCCATGAGCATAGAATTAAGGTTGGTTATCATATGAACATTGTCTTTGTATATCAGAGTATTGGCCTTTTCCAAGAAGCTGAGCCTGGGAAATTTTCACACTTCTAGTTCTACATTGGTTTTCTATTGTCTTAGCCTCCTCTTTAAGCCAGGTTCACCACTGTAATTGTACTCTGGACTCCAGGACAGCTGTTACCAATTTTTTTTCCAGTCCTGAGGAATAATCCTATTACAAGTTGACCATGAGTTTAACATTTTCTTTATGAATGGAGAATGCATGCCATATGAGACTATAGCTTCCTTCAATCTAACATTTCCACTGGAGTCCAATTAGCTTATACACGTCTTTGAGCAGGTAGTTCCTGTATGGCTACCAGATAAATTAAGTTTGATTATTTGAAAACAGGCTGTCTCTCTGTAACCATATAATTCATTCCTGAAATAATTTCACCTTTAAATTCTCCTGTCTCGGTCTGAATTTCTCTATAATTCATTTTAATAGGTTTTTCTAAAGCATTTCTCTTGTCACTTAGATTGACCAACCTTTTAAATACTAAAATAAGGATAATTAAACAAATAATATTCATAATTGATGTTATGTGCATCCCATCAACATTAATTATCCTCTCATTTAATTGTTTCATTTTCAGACTGCCAAATGTGTTATCAAACAAAGACCAATTCTTTCCATTGTAAAAATATTTCCCATTTTTAAATGTGGAAAAATTTTCTCTTTTAACTAGTTTCTTCCTTTAAGATATCTGATATCTTAATTGGCTTACCAAGTCTGCATAGAACAGCAGAAGTCCAAGGGAATTTCAAAGCAGCTACCTAGTGTGGTGGCAATCTGAAATGGGAATCCAGAGATAGATAGATAGATAGATAGATAGATAGATAGATAGATAGATAGATAAAACTTACTAGCCACCAGGAGAAAAAGGAGCTAAAGAAAGTCCAGCCACATTATCTGGCCTGAGCTATACCAGGCCTGAGCCAGGGGCTCTGTGTCCCCACAAGCAGTCTGGCTGCTTGCAGCTCCGGCCAAACTGGAGCCTGCTTTTTAATGAATTTCTGCCCCACAGTTGGATGCCAAATGTAGCCAAATTTCTAAATGGTCTTATTAAATGAGAAACACAGAGCCAAACATAGGGGTGAAAGTCTTAGATATCAGGGAAATAGTGATAGCCACCAACCTTACCTCTCCAGCTCTGCAGCTATCAAAAGGGTAACTTACTTCCTGTCTACTTGTGCCTTTATTGCCTTCCTGTTCTGCCCTCTCATTGGCTCTTAGCCCAGCTACCTTGTCACTGCCTGTCTGTACAGACCTCCAGATCTCTATGGTTTGTACTTGGATTAAAGGTGTGTGTCACTATGCTTGGCTGTTCCTTAGTGTGTCCTTGAACACACAGAGACCCTAACTGCCATGTGATTGGATTAAGTATGCATGCTACCCCTGCCTAACTTGTGTTAATGTTTTGCTATTTCCTCTGATTTCTAGGCAAACTTTATTTATTAACATACAAATAAAATATCACCACACACTTTGCTGTACAGAAACTTTTCTTGGGTCCACTTAACAATTTGTGGGTCTTGATGCCTAGGAAGTCATTTCCTGTGCCAATGAGTTCAGGCACATTCCCTACTTTCTCCTCTCCTAGGTTCAGGGTATCAGATTTTATATTGAGATCCTTGATTTATTTGGAGTGAGTTTTGTGTGGGGTGATAGATATAGATCTATTTTCATTCTTTTACACATAGCTATCTTGTTTGCCTAACATCATTTGTTGAAGATGATGAGTTTTCTTCAGTATGTATTATTGGATTCTTTTGCAAAAATCTGGTGAATATATAGGAATGTGGGTTGATATGTCTGTCTTAAATTCTATTCCATTCATAATTGTGCCTGTACTATGCTATGTTTAGAGTTCTAAAGTATGATTTGAAATCCAGTGAGGTGATACCTTTTGCATTATTCTTTTTGTTTGGAATTGCTTTGATTATCCTGAGTCCTATTTCTATGTGAAACTCAAAATTTTTTTTTTTCAATTCTGATGAAGAACTGCATTGGAATTTTGATGGAGGTAGACTCTTTTGGCAGTATGGCCGTTATCACTATTAATCCTGCCAATCCATGAGTGTAGGAGTTCTTTCCATTTTCTGGTATCTTCCTCAATTTCTTTTTTCAGTGTCTTGAACTTTTCATCAAACAGGTCTTTTACTTCCTGGGTTCTTTCCATTCCAAGACATTTTTGAATTGATCATGAATGGTATTGTTTCCTTTATTTCTTTCTCATTGTGTTTGTCATTTGTGTATAGCAAGGCACTAGTTTTTGTGTATTAGTTTTCATCCTGCTAGTTTGCTGAATATATTAGCTTTAGGGTCTTTCACATATAGAATTAAAGATACATTGACTTCTTTATTTTCTATTTATATCTCCTTTACTGCTTTTCACTTGTCTTAGTGCTCTAGTTAAGTAATATGCTGAACAAGAGTGGGGAGAGTTGAGTTGGGAGTGGGTATATGGGCTACCTGGGTAGAGATGCAGGCAAGGATGTGTGGCAGATAAAGTGTTTCTCTCATCTAATTTGTTTTGGTTCAAAGTCTGTTTCATCAATATTAGAATAATATACCTGCTTATTTCTTGGTTCATTTGCTTGTAATACCTTTTTCTATCCTTTTATCCTGTAGTGGTAATATCATTGGTCATGAAGGTTGTATCTTGAAGGTCTTGTTTTCTGATTCAATCTGTTAGTTTGTGTGTCTTTATTAGGAAGCTGAGAACATAAAAATGAAGCTGTTATTGAAAAATGTGTATTAATTTCTGTCATTTTATTGCTGCTGTGATCTTCGATTAGACCTCTTTTAGTGTTCTGAAATTGTTTACTTGTTTCTTGTATCTTATTGGGTGCATTTAACCTTCTCTTCAGAGTTAAGTATTTCTTGCAGTAGCTTCTGAAATTGTGGTCCTAATTTCCTTAAATATAGTTTTGTTTTGAAAAATTTTCCTTTCTCTTTCAATTATGACTTATATCTTTGTTAGATATAGTGGTCTAGGGTGATATCTTTGGCCTTTCATAAGTCATAGAACATTGGTCCCAAGCCCTTCTTGATTTCATGGTCTCCAGTGCAAAATCTGCTGTAATTTTGATGGACCTGCTCTGTATGTGAGTTATCTTTTTTTCTTGTTACTTTCAATATCCTTTCTTTGGTATGTATATTTAATGTCTTAACTATTATGTGCTATACATAGTTTCTTTTCTACTTCCCTCTCTTTGTTATTCTCTATGTCTCTTGGATCTTGATAGATATCTCCTTTCATATATTAGGGAAGTTATCTTGTGTCGTTCTGTTGAAAATATTTTCCATGCCTTTGGCCCTGGGTCTCATCTTTTTATGCCTGTTATTCATAGGTTTGGTCTTTCTATAGTGTCCTAGAGGTTCACATATTTCCCCCTTCCCTGGATTTGACATTTTCTGTGACTATGTGAACAAATTCTTCTACCTTAAAGACTTGACATTCTCTTTTCCACTTGACCATGTGAACTGGTAAGGCTTTCCTCTGATTTTTTTTTCTGAATTCTTGAATTTTTCACTTGAATTCTTGAATTTTTGATTTCAAGTTTTATTTCATTTTGGCTTCTGCCAGAATTTGTATCTCCTTATTAAATTCTATTTTCATATCTTCAATAGTTTTCATCATTTCATTCAACTGTTGTGGTTTTCTGGTCTTCATTATGACATTTACTCATATCTTCTTTGGGTTCTTTGATAATGGTTATTATTTCTGTTTTGACATCATTGTCTTGTACATTATCTAAGTCACTTTTCTTAGGGACATTACTATGGAAGAACTAAATTTTTTTTTATAGAGACTTATTTATTTGTGTATTTATGATTGTATATTTGCCACAGGACTTAGGCATCTGGAGTTAGGTTGTTAGTTGTATTTCTTGGTATGGAAACTTCATTTCTATATTGTTGAATGAGTGTTTTAAGCTCTGTTTCCTATTACACCAACTTGTCAGGTGGCTAGATATTTGTATGGGTCTTAGAATTGAGTTTTTGGGCAATTCAATTAAAAGTTGAAATGGGGTATCAGAAATAGTCCTGGCTCTGCTTAAGTTAAGTGAAGTTTATCAGCTCAGAAGCAAACCCTCTGTAGAGTCAGAGGATTTTTACATTTAACCTTCAGGAGCTTGGTCGAGATGCTTTGGACTATTCCTCAGTCTACAGGTACTATTGCTATAGCTGGTATGGGTCTAGTATATCTCTCTGGACATGGGGAGTGTCCTCAGGTGGTATGGATGGCTATTATTAATGGCATAAGTTTAGTGTCTATCTACAGAAGGTGCCAAGTGCGTGAAATATGATGGATGGAGTTGGTAGGGGGTGGATGGGTGGGGTGGTGGCAGAACTTTTGGCTGTATGACTTGGGATGAGGGGGACAAGGGTGCTTTTAGGGGTGGATGGAGTTACCAGTGTGAGTTGGGCTTCCCTACTTGATGTGGGTGTGGAGAAGGATGAGAAGGAAAGCAGGCACAGCAGAAATGTTTCTTAGGCAGGAGTAAGTGGGGGGACAGAGTTGCTGGTGTGGGTCTGAAGAGAGGCAATCCTTAGGTTGAGGGAGTGTGTTGTTGATGGCACCAATCTTGTGTCTTTGTAGAGAAGAGACCAGATATGCCTAGTGAGGATGAGTGGTTTGGCCAGAGTGGTTAGAGTTGAGTTGGGAGTGGGTATATGGGCTCCCTGGGTAGAGATGCAAGCAAGGATGTGTGGCAGGCGTGAATGGCATTGGTGGCTGCTTACATTGGGCCTCCACACCTGAAGAAGATGTGCCCAAAGTAGTGTAGGAACAACTTTTGGAAGTTTGATTAAGATCTTAGCACTAGTTATAGTGAAATTTTAATGATTAAACTGCTTTTCAACATTAAAATATTTGTACTCATTTTTAGGGATTATATGTCTTTGGTTGTCACTAAGGTTCATCACATGGTATTACTATTTTTATAAATTTCTGCAGAAGTACATGTAAATATTAATCAGCTTGCTTTGTCTTTTTAAAATACAATTTAAAAATTATTTTTAAAGTCAATATACAAAGTGATGGGTTTCATTATGATATTTTCATACATATGTGTCATTATGTATCTTTTTAAAAAGCATATGCCATTAGGATATTTGCCAGCTATTAGCATGATTATAAGGAAGCTAAACAAGATTTTTTTTGCCTCCTTCTCTTCCTCTCCCTTCTGCTGTTTCTGTTATAAAACAGCATTTCATCCAACAGGAGAAAAATGATATTTCAACTCTTTTCTGGCAGATTAACATACATTTAAATTCAAAGCCAGCAATTCATTTATTACTTTTTTCTTTAAATAAAGATTTGTTATTTCATTTAACTTGGTTTAGGTTGGCTTGTATGTGCCCCTTGAGAAATACAGTGGTAAATATACATTTATTATAAGTACACTCCTATCTGCTGATATCATCAATACTAATATTTAGATTTATTCATGTATATGTGTCTGTTCATGTGTAGATATGAATGCTTCAAATATCATTCTTTTGGTTAGCCACAGAATGTCTGAAAAATATAAGATGGTTCAATATTTAGTTTGTTTTTTTATTCAACCCTCAAATCAGGATGGAGAACCTGTTTTCCCAGGAGTGGTCATGACTGACCTTGCCACTGGCCTGTTTGCCTATGGAGCCATTATGGCTGGCCTCATACGATGTTACAGAACTAGAAAAGGACTGTTCATTGATTGTAATCTACTGTCATCTCAGGTACCAACCCAAATATGATTTTAATTGATACAACAATGTATTTGGGTTATACTTTTTTAGAAAGACTCCTATGGTCACATGCCATTAAAATACCCCCCCCCCCATAATCTGCTTTGCTTTAATATTTGCTTTCATCGGAAAGCATTCAAATATGAAATCACCTAAAAATTGTGACAATTTTGTTACAATTTAAATGTGTTGCTGAACTAGAATTCCCAGGTCATTCAGTGGGAGAACTTCCCTTGTGAGACCACAGTACTGTTGCCTCTATTTCACTGTCTTATGAACTCTGTAACATCATTTTGATGCCATTTCTTCATCTTTTATGCGCCATGGACTCTCGTGTAAGTCTGGCAAAATATGTGGACCTTATCTTGGGATCATAGTTTTTAAGTTCATAAGATGAGGTAATTGGATTACAAAAGAACTAAGTTATATGGAAATATTTATCTAAATAAAAATCATTGTTATGTTATCACAATATTTACTAACATATTAAACTTTATGGAAATTGACTATGCTAGGTAAGTGCTCTGCTCCTGTGCTATATATTCCCAGCCCTCTTTTTATTTTCCATTTTGAGATGGTCTCACTAAGTTGATTGGCCTTGACCTCAAAACATAGCCCAGGGCGACTTTGAACTGGACCTCTTTCTATCTTAGTCTCTGGTGATATAATAGTGATTGTAACACCCTTACAATTTTGATGTCATGTTAAGAAGAAATGATATTTCAAGAAATATGCAATAGATAATATGATATGAAGTGAAAATGATATGAGAGGATATATAAAATTATCAGTGATCAAGTCATAGATATTACTAATCCTCTGGTGGTTTCACTGCTTGGCTTCATAATTGTTTAGGTCAGAGGTTGATGAAAATAAAGATATCCTTTTGTATACCCATGCTACTTAACTCGTAGAGCTCTGTCCATAGACTAACCTCCCTGGTTTGGACAGTTACAGCTACACTGTAGCAAGCACAGGACTGGTGAAAGGGAGGGGTTAATTCACTTTTAACATGACATTTTGCCTCCTTTACTGGATCAGACCCAGATGCTGTACCATATGTGGAAGTTGATTCTGAATAGATAATTTTTCAGGGATAGGAAAAAGAAAATATCTAATTTGTGCAAGGAGACATTTTACTGTGGGAAAATTGCTTTTTAGACATAGAGATCTCAGTTGGGAATTTCAGATTTAAGTGGCATACATGGGAAAATAGTAAACTTGGAACACTACATTGGAGATTTGTTTTCTCTTAGGCAAAATTAAGGAGGTGTATAGAAATAAAAAAGTCGATATGGTTAATGGTAAAATAGTGTGTATGAGTTTTTAACAGCAATGTTGAATCACTGTCAGAATTTAATAACTCTTCAAATGAGTTATTTTGCTTCTTCACAGAAAGCCATAGATGGTAGTTATGGGAAGGAACTAAAAGTCTTTTCTTTGTTAATAGCTGTAATGAACCTGAGGTAAGTTAAGTAACCAAATAAAACATATATCCAATAAATGTGGAAGACATGAAAGTTTTATAGGTGAGGGACATGTGTAATCTTTATAGGTGCTACTCTCTGTGTCTTGTAATGTTTAACATTTCTGAACAGAAGATTTTTTTCATTTTCATTTTTCACCAAACTTCCCAAATAATGTATAGATAGTCATAATTTTGTCTGTATTAACTTCTTTACTTTATATTCAATTATGAATGAATACATTAACTTTGAAAACAATTATCTATTATAGAGGTTAAAAAATCTTCTAGCACTGAATTTATGTGTCCTATGTGGACTATATTCTCACCTGCAAGACTTCTTCACAATGAGTAAATTCATGTCTACGTGCACACAGATATTTATTAAAGTCATTATTGTGTATGTGTGTGTGCCTGTGTGTCATGTGTCTGTGCATGTGTGTATTCAGACATCGTTGATTCATGTTGATTCTTGAGACTGTAAACTCCAACAGTGTAAGAAAAATGTCTTTTTGTGCTTTTCACATCATCTTTAATGCTCAGCTCAATATCTGTCAAATGTCAAGTCATCATTGGTATTATACTTTGAATGAGAAATATCCTCCATAGGCTCATATGTTTGAAAATTTACTTCCAAGCTGATGGTACTGTTTGGAAAGGATATGGAACCCCTGGGAGGTAGTAACTTGTCAGAGGAAGTGTGTCTTTTGGGGGTAGTGGAGGTTTTATAGCCTGGCCCCATTTCCTTTTTTTCTGTCTGCTTTCCTATTGCTAACACAGTGTGATGTGCTAGATTCTGCTCCTGCTACCATACCTTCCCTTCCTGCTGACACATCTCCTTTGCCATGATGGAATGATCCCCTGGAACTGTTAGCCAGAATAAACATACTTCTTCCTTTAAATAGTGTCTTCTTTAGGTATTTGGTCATGGCAATGAGAAAAGCAATCAGCACAGAAAATTGGTACTGAGAAGTGGGGCATTTTTTAAAAAAAAATAAATTTAATCATATAGTTCTTAGGCTTTAGAACTGGTTTATAGGAGGAGTGTCTTAGTTGGGGTTTCTGTTGCTGTGAAAAGACACCATGATCACAGTAACTCTTACAAAGGAAGCATTTCATTGGGGTGCCTTGCTTACACTTCAGAGATTCAATCCATTGTCATCATGGTGGGAAGCATGGCCACTTGTAGGCAGACTTGGTGCTGGAGAAGTAGCTGAGAGTCCTATATCTTTCAGGCAATAACAAGTCCACCGAAACACTGGGAGGTATCCTGAAATCTCAAAGTCCACCCCAACAGTGACACACTTCCTTCAACAAGGCCATACCCACTCCAACAAAGCCATACCTCCTAATAGTTTCACTTCCTATGAGATTATAGGGGCCAATTACATTCAAACTACCATAGGAATGTGGAAAGATTTGGAACTTTGGGCTAGAAAATCTATAGAATGCTGTGAAAAGAGCTTAATGGGCTATTCTGGTGGGAGTTCAGAAGACCAAATGATAAGTGGTGTTCAGACAGTGGAGGCCTGGGCTAAGTGAGGTTTCAGAGGGAAACAGAGACTGTCTAAAACTGGCTCCCTATAATTACATTGGGGCAAAGGAACTTGGCAGTATTCTGCCTTTGGGTTGAGAGCTGTGTGAGGCTGAATTATAAAGCAATAGATTAATTTCATTGGTAGAAGAAATTTCAAGGTAGCATAGCATTCAGTCTGTGACATGGCTGCTTCTCACTGTTCTTATTCAGATTGACAGTGAGAGTAAAAGGATGAAATACATGAAGTTTAGCAAGGAATGTTGTGTGAGCAAGTTTAAAATTGTGGACAAGGAGCAGGACATTCAGAGGACAAAGTATTTATAATTGTTCAAGAGTAACCTTACTGTCTTCAATAGGAAAAGTGCTCCAAAGGCATAACCTCACCTATCAAAGGCCCCAGCTTGTAAAAATGAAAATTTATTTGAAAGGAGAAAGCAGCCTGACTGAGTACACCACAGAGTGGGATTTTTGCTGGAAACAATTGCCTAGGAAAGTGATATTGCAGATTCGTCATTTACCAAGGCATACCCAGGAAATTACAGCTGTGGTTCAAAACAGCCAGGCTACATCTTGGGCTGGCAGCAGAACTTGGAAAATGTAGCCTAACTTTTACTGATATTGCTAGCATGAAAAATGCAAAGACTGAGGGATCATGGACCCTTACTCCAAAGTTCCAGGGAGCTGCTGAGACCAGGCAGTGTTGGCCATGTTAGAGCTTCTGTAAAGAGGCCCCAAAAGGCCATTGCATAAAGCTGGGATTTTATCAGTCTCAGTTGCAATGGAGGCCCCAGAATGTTGGAGATGACCAAGGGACAGCCATTAAGGAAAGAGCCAGACATGGAATGGAGCCTGTGTAAGAGAAAGAGAGTATGTATGTTATACCTAACAGAGGAACCAGGCCAGCCAAACACTCTGGAGAACAGAAGAATCCATCATGAGTCCAGGATGCCTGGTTTGGTGCTTTAGGATTGAGTTGTTGCCCTGAAGGGTTTTGGTCTTCCTTTGGTCCAATTTTTTTCATTGGTATGTTTCCATTCCTCCCTTTTGGAATGAATGTCTATTTTATGCCATTATATATTGGAAGTATGTAACTTGTTTAAGTATGTAACTCGACCCATAGTTAAGAGATTGTGTTTCAAAAGAGAATTTGGACTTTTGAGCAGTGATGGGACTGTTAATGTCTATGGAAAATTTTGAAGTTGATTTGATGCATTTTGCACTGTTGAGTTGACCATTAACATAGTATGTGCTCAGAGTCCAAATGTGGTTTGAGTGCAGAATGTCCCTCCTAGATTTAGGCATTTGAATACTTGGTTACTGAGCTGGTGGCTATGTTTGGGGTGCTTATAGAGCCTTTAGGAGATAGAATCTTACTAGAGGAAGTGGGTCCCTAAGGCAGACCTTGAGGTTTTATAGCCAGGCCCCACTTCTTTTTCTCTGTTTCATGATTGATCAGGCAATCTGACCTTCCAGACTCCAGCTCCTGCTCTTGATGCTTTCCCTGTAAAGAGAAGCTTCTTTGGTGAGGCATTATGGCCACACTTACTTATAGGTATAAGGGGTATAAGGTTAAGATTTAGAATGTGTAAGATGAATTGCTAAATGGTCTTATTAATAAAAAACTCAGACCCAGATATTGGGGTAAAAACTGAGAGATCAGAAAAGTAGAAAGAAGCCAGCCATGTTCTTACCACTTGGAAATCCTCAGCCAAAGATAGCTACTTTCTGTATACCTTACATACCTTTCTGTTCTGCATTTCACTTTCTCTCTCGACCCAGCTACATCACTTCCTGTCTGTCTATACAGACCTCCAGACCTCTATGGTTAGTGCTGGCATTAAAGGCATATGCCACCATGCCTGTTTCTGTTCCCAGTGTGGTCTTGAACTCACAGAGATACAGATGGTTCTCTGTCTCCCAAATGCTGGGATTAAAGGCATATGCTACCATTGCCTGACTTTTATGTTTAATATAGTGGCTGGCTTTTTCCACTGATCTTCAGATAAGCTTTATTAGGGTACACAATATATTGGGGACACAATATATCACCACAAGAATGTGCTTAGGAATTATGGTGGTCTAACAGATTGGTGGCAGTAGATTCTCTTCTAAGATCCATGACTTATCTAAGCCCTAGGAAATCTGCCTGTGTTTCTAGGAGAAGGCATGATTTCCCTTTTGTTGAGTGGGCCTTAAATTCATTTTGACAGCTTTTGGTTATCAACAACATGTAAGTGCCACTTACTGTACTGTCTTATTTGCCTTTCTATTGTGATAAAATACGACGAACAAGGCAACTTATAGAAGGAAGAGTTTACAGTGCCAGAGGTTTAGAGTCTATGGAGGAGTGGAAGTAGCTGGTGACAGAGAGCTGATATAGCATCTAAAAACTCCTATCTTGAACCACAACCAGGAAACAGAGAAGGCTAACTCAAAGTGACATGAGTCTTGAAACCTCAAAGTCTGCCCCAATGACATACTTCCTCTACCAATGCCACACTTCTTAAGCCTCCTCAAAGAGCCACCAATGAGGACCTAGCATTCAAATGCCCAAGACTTATGGTGGACACTTTATTCCAACTACCACATGCAATTTATGGTAATCTTCTCTGTGTTGGTCATTGCTGTGGTTCATAGGCTTCACAGCTGGAAGGACTATTAATTGCTTTCCTCCCTTGGCAGCTTGCACCTTATTTTCCAGCACTATGGAAGTTTAGCTGCAGGAAGGAGACTTTCAGGTTAGATACAGCTTTAATCATCTGAGTCTTGTGTCTTAAGTGTGCAGTGTCTTCTGCAATAGGTTGTTAGCTTCAAGCTCAGAGAGGCAACCAAGGACAACAGCAGTAGCCTATATTGTCTTCAGAGACACATGGACCACCCTGACCAAACACTTGAAAGGAAGTTTCTTATAGCCAGAGTACTAGGGTTTTTGTTAAGTGTATGGTTCTTGCGGGGAGCTTTGTCAGCCCAAATGGCATAATTTTATATATATCTAGATATTATATAATGATATATGTGCGTGAATGTGTGTTTTATACATACATAGACACACACACTTGAAAGCATTATATTTAATTTTAGGTAAACATAAAATAATGTGATTCCTTAAGGATTTATCAAACAATCTTAGTGTTATTTGTCCCCTTCCCTCCTTTTCCTTCTGTATTGACCTCTCTCCTCCCTCTCCAGTTGGAGCCCCTGCCATATTTTTGTTTCTGCCTTCATATGACTGGTATCCTGCTCCTTTTCTCTAAATGTTCTCCCCATCATGGTCCGTTTATATTTTCTTGGTTTCTGCAGTTATTCCATGTTATATACTCACTTCTGAAGATTTAGAGCTAGGAACTACAGCTGAGAGAAAATGTGGCATTTATCTTTCTGGGTTTTTTCAATACAAAATTTTTAATATTTTTTGCGAATTTCATTCCTAAGTGCAGTATTTACATCATTTCTACCTCTCCTTCTTTCTTTCAAGGCCTTCTAATGCAAGGGGTGATTTGAATAGGAATGGTCCCTAGAGACTCATGTGTTTGAATGCTTAGCCCATAGGGAGTAGCACAATTGGAGGTGTGGTCTTGTTGGAGGAGTGTCACTGTAGGAGCAGGCTTTGAGGTCTTATATGCTCAAACTATGCCCAGTGTGGCACTCAGTCTCCTTCTGCTGCCTGTGGAACAAGATATAGAACTCTCAGCTTCTCTCTAGCACCATGTCTGCCTGTATGCTGTCATTCTTGCCATGACAATAATGGTGTAAACCTCTGAAACTGTAAGACAGCCTCAGTTAAACGCTTTCCTTTGTAAGAGCTCCTGTGGTTATGGTGTGTCTTCACAGCAATAGAAACTCTAACTAAGACACCTACTAAGTTCATTTAGTGGAATAGTTCTTATGTGCCTGTGTTGAGGGATGGCCACTTGGTATTGGATAACTGATTGGGGGACTGTTCCTAAAACAGTGGATTCTCCCTCTCTTAGCAGCCATTGATTGCCTGTAGTTTTTCATATAAAAGGAGCCTTGTGAACTTCCCCCCTCCACATTTGCATGTAGACAGGTGATGCAATTATGCAAGTCATCATATGGTTGATATTTCATGATTGCATCATTCCTGTTATGTCTTGAAGACTCTATATCATTGCAGGTGTTCTGTTCCTCAGGCTCTTAAACTCTTCCTCTTCATCCATAATTTTTCCTGAGCCCCAGGTGTGGGGATGGCATTTTAGATAATATCAACTGTGGATAGGTACCCTATCATCACTTGTTCTCTACGTTTTGACCAGTTGTAAATCTCTGTAATAGCCTTCATATGCTGATAAAGAATCTTCTTTGATGATGGCTGAGAGCTACACTTATTTGTTGGTATAAGGATAACCTACATTTAGAATACAGTTAGAAATCATTTTTGTTTGGGAAAATGATAGTAGTAGGATTTTCTCTAGGATCTATGACATCTTCAGCCATGGGAGGTTGCCTGGGTTTACAGTACCAGGCATGAATCCCTTTATATTGAGCAGGCTTTAAGTTCAATCAGATAACTGGTTTTTGTGTAGGGCGTTAGATGTGAATCTAGTTTCATAACTTTATACATGGACATCCAATATTGCCAGCACCATTTGCTAATGATACTCTCTTTTCTCAGTGTGTACTTTAGGAATCTTTGTCAAATGTCAGATGGATCTAATTACATGCACTTATTATTTGGCTCTTCTGTTTTATTCCATTGAAGACCTTATCTGCTTATATCAGGAAAATTTTGTGTTGACTCACTATTGTAAATTAGATTAATGCCTGAAAGTCAGAACTTGATGGATTGGTTAAGCCTTACCTGCACTAGCTATTGGGCTAACTCTATTCACCCCCTATTAGGAATGAGTAAGAGGTGTTGCCCCAAAGAATTATATGGGATTATTTTGACTAAGGGGACTATAGATATTGAGTAGATAATTCATAAATATTTACTGTACTGGCATACATGGTTGTTTGAAGATGAAATACAGTAAAGGATGTGAAGAAAGCATTGCAAATTATAAAGTATTCTGTTGATGGCCATCATTTGGTTTATTTGGTTAGTCCAATATATTTCACAGGGTTAGACATGTGCTGAGGTTGAAAAGTTACATATTAACATAATTATTTTATTATTATATCTACAAATTTTCACAATAGAGGAATATTGATTAATTTCACTTTGTCTTTTAATTTTAAAAACATATGTAGAGTCTAGATCTCAAAATAAAGCCACAAAATTATTAAAATCTGCTTTGTACATATGAGAAATGTTATTTTTAGATACTTTTCAAAGTAACATGATAGGAAACTTCTCTTTTTTAAAAGAAGTATTACTTTTATTTATTTTTAATATAAATATTTGTTCACCCACATGTAGCACATAGCACTTGTTTTTAGTTTCAGCTGCCTGGAAAATAACTTTTTTTCATACAGTGGTCAAAAACTACTACTTGTTTTGATCACATTATATAGGCTGATGAATGACATTCAATGTCAGCCACTAAAAATGTGATTTTGAACTTTCTTAAAAGTGATTGACTGTACAATAGACAAATTATGCTTGATTTGAATAGTAGCTAATTATTAACTCAGAGATGATTGCCTCAACCACAACAAAACCATTTCAGCGAGTTCACTGTGGAGACATGATGGTGCCCGGGATGTGGTTTGTAGTGGGCACCAAATATTTTGTAGTTTCAAAGCTATAAACTTTTAACCCTTGTCATAAAATTCGTTTGATTTTCTTTTAGTCTTAATATGATTTAAAGTTGTTCACTCAAGATTGTCTAGTGTCAGCATCTAAATACTGTGTCCTTAGATGATATTGGTAAAGAGCAAGGAAGTGGGTGTGGATGTGGTTCCAATTACTCTTGTGCTCTTATTCTTCTGTTGTGGCTTTCAGAAATATCTTTTGTAAGTTTAATATCCTTCCTGTACGTAATTGTATCCAGGCTTCCTTAATTATTCTATAGTGAGTTAGAGTTTCAACTCTACAGTTATTTTCACAGATAGGGCATTTTGTCACTTTTGATGCTACAGTCTTTCCCTATACTTGAACGTTGTTCATATTATATGTACATAAACATGTTAGGATTTATAAACGTTTAACTTGTTCTATTACAGTTTTGTCAGTAAACTTTCAGAATCCCAAACAAGTATACTCATCTGAAATTTATCATTTTGTTCTGTTAGATATACTTGTGTTTGTAATATTCATTTTACTTTAGGAAGGTTAATTTTATTGAAGTATATATATATAAAATCCACTTTAAATGTCAACTTAATAATTTTAATAAATTTATAAAGTTACAAATCCGCCATTATACATCAAGATTTGAAATGAATATTCATTCAGTGACCTCTGGTTTCAGGTGAGGTCAGAGCAGACCTGCTTTGAATCAGGAAGGAATCTATAGATGGGCAGATTCAGAATAATTCAGGGCTGATTTTAATATCTGTTACCCTAGGAATGTGAAATTTGTTGTTTTTTTCTATAAAATATTAAATGATATATTGTGTAATTGCATTGCTATAAAGATGAATAGGTTAATTATTTTGTTTGCTATTATTACATTATTATTTTTGTTTTACAATTTTAAAGAAAGAAATTAAAATTAAATATTTTTATGCCTTTAAAATACTGTGACAATCAGACATTATGTCTGTTCAACCTATTAAAGTGGCTCAGGAAGAAGCATGGTAAGAAAGGTCTGTAAATGTACCAAATAAGTGAGGAGAAAAGAAACATGCATTCAGGAAGAAACTGGAGCTGAAAACCAAGATCATGTTGAGGTGCAGGTAGGGATTGACAGGTACAGGAGCATATAATCTATGGTGAAGGAAGTTGAGACAGTGCAGTAGGGGAAGAAAAAGTTGGAACATCAGAAAGTTCAAAAGTTCAGGAACAGTGATTTGGAATTTTAATATCTTTTAAGAGGCCATTGCATTCTTGCTTTAAAGACTCATCAATCCTTGCCTATCTGTTGTCGGTTTTTGTAATTAAATTAGGTTTATTTTAAAACATTTCATATCTGTGTACTGTATTTACATAATTTACCCCTACTTCCCCTCCTTCTAACCCCTTCCATATCCTTAACCTCCATTTCCTCTCAAATTCATGGCTTCTTTTTCTTTAATTATTATTGTTACACACACACACACACACACACACACACACGCACACGCACACGCACACACACACACACACACATTTACAAACAATCTGCTGAGCCCATTTAGTGTTGCTCATGTGTGTTTTAAGCACTGACTACATGATATTGGATAAACAATTAGGGGGCTCATCACTGGGGCAAGATTAATTCTCCTTTAATTGACTATAGTTCATCTTTTACACATTCACGTTGGCATTTCAATTAGTGGTGTCATTATTGAGGTTTTTGTTTAAGCAAGCATATTATTGAGACTCCAAGGACACAGCTTCCTGGTTATATATAGAGGACACTGTTTTGCAGTAGACTTCATGGTCCTTTGGCTCTTAAATTTTTTCTGCCTTTCTCTGGGTTTTAGGTGTGGGAGTTGTGCTATAGATGTTACCAAGTTGAGGCACCCACAGTCAGTTGTTCTCTGTATTTTGACCAGTTACTTTCTGTAATTGTCTCCTTCAGTTGGAAAATAAAAGCTTCTTTGATGAGGGGTGAGAGCTACACTTATCTGTGGATATAAGAATAAGTATTTTGAATGCCGTTAGGAATTACACTTTTTAGGACAGTGGCAGGAGTAGATTCTCCTTTAAGTTCTATGACCCCAGTAGCTGTGGGCAGTTGGGTAGATTTTTTAGGACCAGGCATAATTACCTCCCTGTATAGGGGACCTTAAGTTCAATTAAAGAGCTGTTGTTTACCACCGAGATGTAAGTGCCCTTCTTGTATCTTTAGAGATAACTTGCCATGCTGGTTGTTGTTGTGGTTCACAGGCATCACAGCTATGTATGATTACTGACACTTGGCAGCTTGTATTACCTTCCAGTACTATTAAAGCTAGTTTTCAGGAAAAAGACTTTTGAGTAAGACCCAGCTCAGTTCTTTCAAGTCCTATGTCTTGAGTTCATGGTGTCTTCAGCAATAGGGACTGACTTTCAATTTGTAGAAGTGAAACAAGGGCAACAATAATCCGTATTGTCTCTTGGGCTCCTCTGACCAACAACTCAAGGAGATTTCTCATGCTTGCTGCTGGAATTTTTCTTATATAGTCAATGACTCTTGGGGGGGATCATTAAACTATATATACATATATGCACATATATTTATATATTACAATAATTTTAGGTAAATATAAAATAGTACAAATTCCTGATGGATTTTCCTCTCTTGGCCCTGCCTTGTAGGCATGACAGTTACCAAAGCCTCAGTGGGGGTTGGGACTTCCACATCAAAGCTGGAATGGGCTCTGCTTGGTGTATTTCCCTCCTTTATCTCTTCAGCAAACCATTTCCTTCTTCCATTTCCTACAATCACCAGAGAACAGTGTCTTCTTTTTGTGTGGGAGAAAAATGACTTATTTATTTATTTATTTATTTATTTATTTATTTATTTATTTATTTATTTATTTTGTGTGTGTGTGTGTGTGTGTGTGTGTGTGTGTGTGTAGCATTTAGGTACCTGAAGGGGTCAGAGGGAGGTATTGCATTAGAATTACAGGTACTTATGAGCTGCCCTGTGTGGGTGCTGGAAACTGAGCTCAGGTCCTCTATACAGCAGCAAGCACTGAGCCATCTCAAGTCCCAGTACCCCAGTCTTTTAAAATTTATTTATTTATTCATTTTTTGTGTTTGTGTGGGAGGGCACACAGGCCACAATGAGCATAGCCAGAGGACAAATTTTAGGAGTAGATTCTCTCCTTCTACTATGCCAGTCCTGGGGACAGAATTCAGTTTGTCAGGTTTGGTGGCAAGTGCTATTTCAGGCCATACAATCTCTCTCTCTCTCTCTCTCTCTCTCTCTCTCTCTCTCTCTCTCTCTCTCTCTCACACACACACACACACACACACACACACACATTACCATCTTGAAAGACTGGAAAATGGTATTGAAACATGAACTTATCCTCAATGCCTATGAATAGGTCCCCTTTCACAGGAAAGATCCATTGTAGGCTTGACTATATTGAAGGTGAGAAGTTATTGACTATATTGAAGGTGAGAAGTTATTGACTATATTGAAGGTGAGAAGTTATTGACTATATTGAAGGTGAGAAGTTATTGACTATATTGAAGATGAGAAGTTATTGACTATATTGAAGGTGAGAAGTTATTGACTATATTGAAGGTGAGAAGTTATTGACTATATTGAAGGTGAGAAGTTATTGAGGACCCTTATGATGGTCTTTGACACGAAGAAGGTGGAAGGACTTGACTGTACTTGGGGTGTCTGACAGAGGTGACAAGGTACTGGAATGCACTGAGAAACAGAGCCATGCTTTTTAGCCTTCAGAAGTTGGAAGGTGTAAGAAAGCAGTCTTGTCTGAGAGCTTCTGGAAGGAACCAGCCTTGTCAACTTCCAAACTTCAGCTCACTGAGAATGTCTGTGGAGTTATGGCCTTCAGAACCATTAGAGAGGAAATTTACATTGTTTTCAGCCATCAGGTTTGGGACAATTTATTACAACAGCAATACGAACCTACTTTACCTCTAAGCACTAACTCCCCCTTAGCAGTAGATGGTTTTCGATGCCAGTGTTTTGGGTTAATTTTAAAGGACTAATGTTCTATTCAAATAAATGTCTATCCCAATTCTGAAAGATGCTTACAATTGATGTTTAATATTTAGAATGATGATTCTAATTGATGTTTAAAATGTGATATTTGCTTTTAATTTCAGCAATTTTGAATTTTAAGTGGTTTTAATAGGCCTAGTAGATTAGAACATCATTTGGACAATTGCTGGTAATTTCAGGTTAGCTTAAGAACCCATATATTTGGATCTGAAATTCCAAGAACAAGGTATTTTCTTGGTAAGATAATTTAAGTTTCGTTTAATCAATTATTCTACACTAAGAGTATTTATGAGAATTCAGATACATTCCAAGGTTTTCTTTAAAGAAATCTGCAGCCCTCTGCCCCCTTGCCTGAGGCGTGCGGCCTCAGTGGCTCAGAATGACCAGCTCAGCTACCACTCTGGCCCACTCACAGTTGGGCCTTAGGTTTGCCCACCCTAGCATCTACCCCATCTAGGACCCACTGCAGCTCAAGAAGAGACTGGTCTTGAGGAATAATACCTGCAGGGTCTCCAAGGGTGTCCACAGGATATCCCAGAGAGGTTCTGGTGAGGATCCAGTGAGGATGGTGTACCAGAAACCAGAGGCCTTAAACCAGACCAGCAACTCATTGTAGTGAACATTTGCTAGTAAAACTGACAGGACAAAAGGGTATACTACTTGACACACCAAGGCCCCAGTGCCACTAGGATGAATGCAGAGGTGTTGGAGAGGCAGGAAAGAAGAAGTAAAGAGTTTTGTTGTTGTTGTTTTTGTTTTGTTCTGTTTTTATTTGTTTGTTTGCTTGCTTGCTATCTGTGTCTTATTTTCTTTGGTGTTAGGGGACACTGCAGGGGTGATGGGAGGATATGAGGGGACTGGGAGGTGAGCAGAATTGGGGTACATAATGTGAAACTGTAAAAGAATAAAGATGTTAAATTAAAAAAATATAAAAAAGAAATCTGCAGCAATCTAAAGAATTGTTTGGAATCAGGCAAATCATAGCGTCTATTCTGAAATGATGACTTCCTGTTCAGCAAATAGGCCTCTGATTCTTTAATATATTTGATTCTACAGAAGTCAAGCCAGGCCACAATGATAAAATGAGTTCATTCCTCATTTTCCTTCTTAATTTATAGACTTCATCTGAAATTTGTACTGCATTGACTAAAGACATACTTTAAAAACTCTGACAACAGATTCTAGCCCGATATATTCAGATGTAGCCCAGTGGTAAAACACTTACCTAATTTCCAGGCAGCTCCTTTAGATTTGAGTCACAGTGTGACAACAAACAACTAACCAAACTAACCACAGGAAACCAAACATTCCAATAAAACAACCATACAAATCTAGTTTATCCTTTAGACTGACATCTGTGGAACCTGCATGGGACTGGACTAGGCCCTCTGCCTATGGGAGACAGTTGTGTAGTTTGGTCTGTTTGAGGGTGCCCTGGCAGTGTGATCAGGATCTATCCCTGGTGCATGAGCTGGCTTTTTGGAGCCCACTGCCTATGGTGGGATGCCTTGCTCAGCCTTGATGAAGGGAGGAGGGGCTTGGTCCTTCCTCAACTGAATGTACCAGGCTTTGCTGAACCCCCATGGGAGGCTTTACCGTTTTGGAAGAAGGGGTGGTGGTGGAAGGGTGGGTTGGGAGGGAGAGAGTGGGAGGGGGGCTGGAGGAGGGATGAGAGGGGGATCTGTGATTGGTATGTAAAGTGAATAATTGTTTTTAAACACACACACACAAACACAAACTAGTTCATCAATTTCTGGAAATTGGTAGATGACTCACAGGTATAGTATGCTAGAATCTTCAGAGGATTAAGAGTTAAATTTTAATTTAACTCAAGATAATTTAAAATTAAATTAAAAATAAAAGGATTAAAATGAATAACAGCTATTTGAAGTGGAAATGATGGACAAAGGTCTCTGGGAACTTTATAGAGCAGTATTCAGCAAGGTGGAAACATGGTTGGTACCACAGTCTCAGGGAAACACAGGCACAGGCTCTAAGCAGTATTTTTGTTATGGGAAGGACCACTGTGGTGGTGGTAGGGCTCCATTGAAAATGAACCCTTGAGGAACAACCCAGAGCCATGACCAATATTTGTGACTTGTCATGTGAAGGAAAATCCACTGATGGGACCAACATCTACTATTCAACATAGAGGTGTGATAGGTGTCTTAGAACTTGGACCCATTCAACTCACCTTCATATTTATTCCCCCTTTATTTTATTTTAATTACATTTTAAAGATTTATTTATTTGTATTTTATATATGTAGATGTTTTGCCTGCATGTATGCATGGCCTGGTGTCCATGGACATTAGCAGAGGATATTGGAGCCTCTGGAACTGGAGTTCTGGATGGTTGTGAGCCACAGTGGGGTTCTGGGAACTGAACCTGGTTTTCTATGAGAGCAGCAAGTGCTCTTAATTGCTGGCATCTCTTCAGGTCCTCTTCCCTCTTTTTAAACACCCAGTGTCATGTTAGCAGCCCAGCTTGGCCTTGATCAGTTCTTACCCTCTCCTCTTCTATTTTTCTGTTCATTTCTTTTTCATAGTTTTGGACATATTTTGGCCTGGTTAATGGGGATCTCTGTGTCTCAAGCTCTGAAGAGCTGGGATTCTTTTGATTATCTAATTGTATTTCTTCACCTTTTTCTATTTTCATTCCACCTTTAACTCAAATTACCTCACTTCCTTTTTTGGTACCTACTCTTTTCCCCTTATATTTACTTTTCTTTCCTCTATCTTTTCTATTCCTACTCACAGTAACTAATATTTTATGTACTTTTCCTTCACTAGAGTTTAGGGGATGGCTGTTTACTGCTACGGTTCATATTGATACTGCATTTTAATGCTTACTGTTTGTGAACACTGTATTGTACTCTTGGTAAAGAACTAGGGATTGCATCTGTTGTCCTGAACACTAGTCTATCAGAGAAAATCAGTGACACACTGATTCTTTCATACAGCATACTCTATATTACACATTATGAACATGTTCACAGATAGTGATTTTAAAAAACCCTACAAAATTATCAACCAATAACCTAACCTCAATTAAGCAAGTTTCAATGCAAAAACACAAGAAACACAAAATCCAAAGATAATATTGTTTCAAAAATGACCAATTCCACAGTAATTGCTTTTAGTGAGAGCAAATTAGAGGGACTCTTAGACAAAGAATTTGAAAGAATGAATATAAGTATGTTCCGAGAAACAGAGTAGGAAAAAATAAACCACTCAATGAAATTGAAGTGAACTCAAACTACTGAATGAAATAGGGGAATCAAAAGGGAATAGGAAAGTAGAGTTTAATAAAGCAGTAAAAATACTAGAAAAAGTTAATCTTATAATGAAATATTGGAAATGAAAATATCAATAAGTCAAATAAAATGCTCCACAGAAAGCTTTAGCAATAAAATGAATCAATTGCAGTACAGAATATGAGAACTTGAAGGCAGGGTAGAGAAATTGGCACATTCAAATGATAATGAAGGTAAGTTAATATGACATTCAATACCTATGAAACACTGTGAAAAGACCAAATATACAAATCATGATAATAGAAAATGGAGAATAATTCCACAATAAAAGGCACAGGCAACATTTTAAGTAAAATCACAGCACGTAATTTTTCAAAATCTAGGAGGAAAGCTGTCTTTCTAGGTATTGGCGGCATTTAGAACATCAAACAGGTAAGACTACAATAAAACATTCCTGATAATATTATACTTAAGACACTACATATGTAGAACAAAGGTTTATCAAAAGCTTCAAGAGAGAAGTACTAAGTGATAAATAAAGGCCCATCAGAATAACAGCTGGTATCTCAGTAGACAATTTAAAAGCCAGGAGGATTTCAAATGGCATGTTCTATGCTCTGAAAGACAATGACTGACAACAAAATTATTTCTCAGAATGGGAGGAAAAAATGTTGATAATAAAAGCAGGGTAAAGGAGTTTATGACCACTAAATCAATTTTACAGAAGATACTTAAAGAGATCATTTGGACCAAAGGAGAAAGATAATCACATTCATGAGGCTGCAGGAAAAAAAAGATGCTATTTAAAGGTAGTTATGTAAATAATCAATCAGAATATGCCAAATACTGCAAATCAACAAAATTACAGGAATAAATAAAAAAATACAGGAATAAATAAAAAAATTAATTCCCAAGTAAAAATATACAGGACAGCAGATTGTATTAAAAAGCAAGAACTATCTATTGCCTCCAAGAAATGCATCTCACCATAAAATACAGACACTACCTTCGGGTGAAAGGATGGAGAAATGCATTCCAAGCAAATGGACCTAGGAAACATAGCAGGTGTCAATGTTCTATCTGACAAAATAGAAGTAAGCCAAAATCAGTCAGAAGAAATAAAGAATGTCACCTCCTACCACTTAATGGAATAGTCATCCAAGAGGACATTGTAATTTTAAATATATACATACTGTATTAAGTTTCGTGGAAAAATATTACTATAAGTAAACACACAGAAAATACCAATAGAGTAGTGGTGGAGCCTCAATACCCTCAATACCAATAGGTAAATCCAACAAAAAATAAACACAGAAACACTTGAGCTAAATGCTAATAGAACTAATGGCCATAATAGAGACATATAGGATATTCCATTCAAATATTGCAGGAATATACATTTTTTCTTGCAGCCCATAGAACTTTGTCTAAATTATATTATATAAAAGAACACAAAAATCTCTTAAATATAAGAAAATTGGATAATGTCTGTGTTCTATATGACCATAGTGAAATAAAACTGGAAATCAACAGCAAAAGAAATTATAAGACTTACATAAACTCATAGTATTAAGCAACATACTATTGGATGATGAATGAGTCATTGAATTCAATAAAAAAAAAAATGAAAACTCCATCAGTTACAGGATAGAGTATCTCTGATGACCAATCTGATTACAGTAGATGGTCAATTCAGACACCCTCTCCACCATTGCTAGGAGTCTTAGCTGGGGTTATCCTTGTAGATTCCTGGGGGTTTCCCTGGCACCAGTTTTCTCCGTAACCTCCAAATGGTCCTCCCTATCAAGATGTCTCTTTCATTCATTATTCTCCCCCTCTGTTCCTGCCCTCAACCCGCTCCATGCACCCAGCCCACCCAACCTGCTCCCTCGAGTTTCCATCTCTCCATTCCCCTCTTCCCCCCACCTCAGTTTTCCCAGGAGATCTCTTCTATTTCTCCTTCCCAAGGGAATTCATTCATTCCCCCCTTTGGGTCCTCTGTGTTACCTAGTCTCTCTGGGGCTGTGGATCGTAGGTTGGTAATCCTATACTTTACTCCTAATATCTACTTATGAGTGAGTACATACCATACTTGTCTTTCTGGGTCTGGGTCACCTCACTCAGAATGATTTTTTCTAGTCCTACCCATTTGCCTGCAAATTTTGTGAGGTTATTATTTTTTACAGTTGAGTAATACTTTGTTGTGTAAGTGTACCATGTTTACCTTATCCATTCTTTAGTTGAGGGGCATCTAGGTTGTTTCCAGGTTCTGGCTATTATGAATAATGCTGCTATGAACAGAGTTGAGCATGTGTCCTTGTAGTATGATTGAGCATCCTTTGGGTATATGCCCAAGATTGGTATTGCTGGGTCTTGAGGAAGATTGATTCCCAATTTTCTGAGAAACTGCCATACTGATTTCCAAAGTGGCTGTACAAGTTTGCATTCCCACCAACAGTGGAGGAGTGCTCCCCTTCCTCCACATTCTTTCCAACATAAGCTGTCATCAGTGTTTTTGATTAGCCATTCTGACAGGTGTAAGTTGGTATCTCAGAGACGTTTTGATTTGCATTTCTTTGATGACTAAGGATGTTGAGCAACTGTAGTATGAATCTTAAAGAGTCTTATTAATAAAATAAACCCTGAGGCCAGTTATTGGGGTGAACGCTGGACGATAAGAGAAGTAGAACAAGCCACAGCTACCTCACCTTGCCAGTTCCTCAGCTGGTCTTGTTTCCTCAGACTGCAGCTTCTGAGTCCTCCTCCACATGAATCTCAGCTGAATTGTGTTGCTCCAAAGCCTGAATGCTTAACCAACCAAATGCTTAACTAACTAAATGCTTAACTCACTTAGTTCTTGGTCCTCACGCCTTATATACCTTTCTCTTTCTGCCCCCACTCTCTGGGATTAAAGGTTGGGTTTCTGGGATTAAAGTCGTGGGTCACCATGCTTAGCTGTTTCTAAAGTGGCCTTGAACTCAGAGATCCACCTGGCTCTGCCTCCCAAGTGCTGGGATTAAAGGCGTGCACCACCACCACCCAACTTCAGTTATGGCTTACTCTTCCCATTTTCTAGCCACCATTTTTGGCTCTGTTCTAGTGGCTGTTTGTTCTCTGACCCCAGATATGTTTATTTCGGGGAACACACAATATTTCAGGGAACACAATACCCACCATAAGTAACTTCTTAAATGTCTTTTGGCCATTTGAGATTCTTCTGTTGAGAATACTCTTTTTAGATCTGTACCCCACTTTTAATTGGATTATTTGGTTTGTTGATATCTAGTTTCTTGAGTTCTTTTTTATATTTTGTAAATCAGCCCACTGTTGGATATGGGTTGGTGAGATCTTTTCCTATTCTGTAGGCTGCCATTTTGTACTATTGACGGTGTCCTGTTGCCTTACAGAAACTTTTCAGTTTCATGAGGTCCCATTTATTAATTGTTGATCTTAGTGCCAGTGTTATTGGTGTTCTTTTCAGGAAGTTATCTTCTGTGCTAATTTGAGATTATTTCCCACTTTTTCTTCTATCAGGTTTAGTCTATCTGGATTTATGTTGAGGTTTTTGATCCACTTGGACTTGAGTTTTGTGTAGAGTGATAGATATGGATCTATTTGTATTCTTCTACATGCCGCCATTCAGTTAGACCAGCACCATTTTTTGAAGGTGCTTTTTTTTCATTGTATAGTTTTGGTTTCTTTGTCAAAAATCAGGTGTCCATAGGTGTGTGGGTTTACATCCAGGTCTTCAATTTGAGTCTATTGATCTACCTGTCTGTTTTTGTGCCAATACCATGTGGTTTTTATTAATATATCTCTGTAGTAGAGCTTGAGATCAGGGATGGTGATACCTCCAGAAGTTCTTTTGTTGACAGGATTGTTTTAGCTATCCTAGACTTTTTGTTTTTCCATATGGAGTTGAGTATTGTTCTTTCAAGGTCTATAAAGAATTGTATTGGCATTTTAATGGGGATTGCATTGAATCTGTAGATTGCTTTCGATAGGATGGCCATTTTTACTATGTTAATCCTATTGATCCATGAGCATGGGAGAGCTTTCTATCTTCTGATATCTTGTTTACTTTCTTTCTTCAAAGACTTGAAGTTCTTGTCATATAGGTCTTTCACTTGCTTGGTTAGAGGTTCCCAAAATATTTTATATTATTTGAGGCTATTGTAAAGAGTGTTGGTTGTTTGATTTCTTTCTCAGCCCATTTATTGTTTGTATATAAGAGAGCTACTGATTTTTTTTTTTCAGTTAACCTTGTATCCAGCCACTTGACCAAAGGTGATTATCAGCTGTAGGAATTCCCTGGTAGAGTGTTTTCTTTTTCTTTTGGTTTCTTATGTATATTATCTTATCATCTTCAAATAATGATACTTTGACTTGTTCATTTCCTTTAGTTGTCACTCTAGCTAGAACTTCAAGTCCTATATTGAGTATGTTTGGAGAGAGTGGACAACCTTGTTTTGAGTTGCTCTCTTTTAATTTGATGTTGGCAATAAGCATTCTGTATATTGCTTTTATTATGTTTAGTCATGTCCCTTGTATCCCTGATCTCTCCAAGACTTTTATCATTAAGGAGTCTTGTATTTTGTCCAAGGCTTTTTCAGCATCTAATGAGATGATCATGTTTTTTTTTTTTTTCTTTCAGCTTGTTTATATGGCAGATTACATTGACAGATTTTCATATATTGAACCATCCTGCATCTCTGGGATAAAGACTACTTGGTTATGGTGGATGATCTTTTTGATGTGTTCTTGGATTTGCTTTGCCAGTATTTTTTTGAAGTATTTTTGCACCAGTGTTCATGAGTGAAATTGGCCTGTAATTATCTTTCTTTGTTGAGTCTTTGTGTAGTTTATGTATCAGAGTGACTGTGACCTCATAGAAAAAATTTGACAATGCTCCTTTTCTTTTTATTTTGTGGAATAATTTGAAGAGTATTGGTGTTAACTCTTCTTTGAAAGTCTGGTAGAATTCTGTATTAAAGCTGTCTGGTCCTGGATTCTTTTTGATTGGGAAACTTTTAATGACTACTTCTATTTCTTTAGGGGTTATTGGTCTATTTAAATTGTTTATCTGATCTTGATTTAACTTTAGTAAGTGGTACCTATTGAAAAAATTATCCATTTCTTTTAGGTTTCCCAATTTGGTGGAGTACAGGTTTTAAAAGTACATCTTTATGGTTCTATGGATTTCCTTAGTATCTATTGTTATATCTCTGTTATCATTTCTGATTTTGTTAATTTGGATATTCTCTCTCTGTCTTTTAATTAGTGTAGTTAGAGGTTTTCTATCTTGTTGAATTTCTTAAAGAAGCATTAAATAAAAAAATGAAGAAACCCTACCAAGTTCTTCTTATGAAGTAATTATTATCATGACAATACAACCAAAGAATGACATAAGAGAGAAAATAACAGTCCAATCTTGTTAATGAACAATGATGCAAAATTTCTTCTAAAATGATTTCATTTATTATTTTTGGTTTATGTATATGTATGTGTGCCTGCAAGAGTGAGTTTATGTGTAATGTGTGAAAAATAGGAAGGGATCCAACTGTAGAGGAGGGATTGAGGTCAATACAAAAGGAGGGATGAGGACAACTAATAAAAAAAGGTTGATAAATGCCCCAAGGAATCATATTATCTTTTATTTACCTAAAATTACACAAATACATGTAAGCACATACACATCCTTTTTTAACTTCTTATTTATTTATTTATTTAGAAAATATGTCCATTCATTTTACACACCAAAGATCCCCCTCTTCCCTTCTCCTGTCCCCCAGCCTCCCCCTCCCAAACCACTCCCCACTCCTCCCCACAGGGAGGCACATCCTGTGGGGAGACATCCAGTAGAGGCAAGTCCAAGCCCCTCCACCTGCCTCAAGACTGTGCAAGGTGTCCCATCATACCAGGATGGATTCTGATCCTACCACCAGGCCTCCCCCCCCCCCCAAGCAGTTTAGGCTACATACCTGTCTCACCATGCAGAGGGCCTATTCCAGTCCCATGCAGGCTCCATAGCCATTGATCCATCTTCCATGAGTTCCCACTAGTTTGGTTTGGTCATCTCTGCAGGTTTACCTATGATAATCTTGATGCACTTGCTCATAGAATCCCTCTTCTCTCTCTTTGACTGGACTCCTGGAGCCCTGCGTGGTGTTTGGCTGTGGATCTCTGCACCTGTTTCCATCAGTCACTAGAGAAAAGCTCTGTGATGACAGTTAGGATATTTGCCAATCTGGTCACTGGGGTAAGCCAGTTCAGTTCAGGCACCCTCTCCACTATTTTTAGTAGTCCAGGCTGGGATCATCCTTGGGGATTCCTGGTAACTTCCCTAGCACCAGGTTCCTTTCTATCCCCATGATGTCTCCCTCTATCATGGTATCTCTTTCATTGCTTTCCCACTTCATTCTTGTTCCAGCTCAGCCATATCATTCCCTTATGTTCTCATCTATCCCCTATCCCCTACCCTCCATTTCCTTCCCCTCATCCCCAGTTTACTCATGGATATCTCATATAATTCCCCTTCCCAGGGTGATCCATGCATCCCTCTTTGGGTCCTCCTTGTTAGCTAGCTTCTCTGGAGTTGTGCATTGTAGTCTGGTTATCTTTTGCTTTACATCTAGTATCCACTTATTAGTGAGTACATACTATGTTTTTCCTTCTGAGTCTGGGTTATCTCACTCAGGATGATATTTTCTAGTTCCATCCATTTGCCTGCAAATTTCATGATGTCATTGTTTTTTTTTCCTCTGCTGAGTAGTACTCCATTGTGTATATGTACCATATTTTCTTAATCCATTCTTCAGTTGAGGGGAATCTAGGTTGTTTCTAGGTTCTGGCTATTATGAATAATGCTTCTATGAATATAGTTGAGCATGTGTCCTTGTGGTATGATGGAACATTCCTTGGGTATATGCCCAAGAGTGTTATAGCTGGGTCTTGAGGAAGATTGATTCCCAATTTCCTGAGAAACCACCATACTGCTTTCCAAAGTGCCTGTATAAGTTTGCACTCCCACCACCAGTGGAGGAGTGTTTCCCTTCGTCCACATCCTCTCCAATATAAGCTATATTCAGTGTTTTTGATCTTAGCCATTCTGACTGGTGTAAGATGGTACCTCAGAGACATTTTGATTTGCATGTCCCTGATGACTAAGGATGTTGAGCAATTCCCTAAATGTCTTTTGGCTATTTGAGATCCCCTCCCCCATTCTTAAAGGAAGTTCAATCACGTGAATTGACAGTGTTCCCCACAGGAACCATAGACTAACAAAACCCTCAGTACCAGGCATGAGAAACCTCCTTTTGAATGTTTGGTTAGGGTTGTCAAAGGCACTCACCAAACAATATAGACTATCAATCTAGCCTATAGTTATCACTTAGGGGTTTAGGGTCCCTGCTTCTGAAGACACCCCATTCTTGGGTGACTTATTTGGTGACTTGAGCTAGATATTACCTGAAAGCTTTATTCCTGTTGTCTATACACCTTGGTACCAGAAACTATTCTTTAAGTTGCCAGTAGAGGAAAGAAACACCCATGAACCATGATAATTACCATCATGGTAAAATATGAATAAAGATGTAATAAGTGGCATTCACATGTTGTTGGTAACCAACAGCTGTCTAGTTGGACTTAAGGCCTACCCACTTAATAGGAGGGAATTCATACCTGACATTGAAAACTTAGCCAGGTTCTTGGGGACAGAGCGGTCATAAAGCTAGAAAAGAGTTTACTACCACCACTTTGGTGATGAGCGTAATTCCTTACTCATTCTAGTTTTCCCTTATACCCACAAATACGTGCAGCCATCATGCCCAATCAAAGAAGCCTCTCATTATAGCAAATGTAGACCATCTCAGAAAACACAACTGTATGCAATACAGAGATGGTTTGATTGTGTGGTGCTAGTCCCCAGTAGATACATCTATATCACAGCTCAGCACCTGTGGCTCAGATAACATCAAGGAAAAGGTGGTGAAAGGATTGTAAGAGCCAGAATACCAGAAAATATGCTATGAAACAGTCTCTCCTAGAAAATGCTGCATAAACAAGACTGGAACAATGGCAACATCAGTGGACATACTAACATGGAAGGGGTATCTTCCATAGAAAAAGATTACAGGTAACTAATTACCTGTTAGAAGAATAAGGAAAATTAGCCTCTCTCGGGCAATATCCTCTTATTGTTTATCTGATGCACAGTGGTCACTTCTGAAATCACATACACACAAAGAATTAAGCGGACTCAGCAGGTTACATACATACATACATACATACATACATACATACATACATACATACATATGTATATATATATGTTCATACACATACATGTATATATACATACATATATGTAATAATAACATCTAGATTGTTTCCGGTTTCAAGCTATTATTAATAAAGCAGCAGTGAACATGGTTGAGCAAGTGTCCTTTTGGTAGTATGGAACATCCTTTGGGTATATGTGTAAGAGTAGTATAGCTGGGTCTTGATGTAGATTGATTCCTTATTTTCTGAGGAACCACCATATTGATTCTCTTAGTGGCTGTACAAGTTTTCACTCCCATCGACAATGGAGGAGTGTTCCTTTTGCTCAGCATCCTTGCCATTATGAGCTGTTACTATGTTATTGATCTTAGCCATTGTGACAGGTGTAAGATGGAACCTCAAAGTATTTTGATTTGCATTTACCTGATGGCTAATGATGCTGACCATTTCTTTAAGTGTTTCTCAGCCATTTGAGATTCCTCTATTGAGAATTCTCTGTTTAGATCTTGTACTGGTTGGTTTTGTGTCATTTTTGACACAAGCTAGACTCATCAGAGAGGAAGGAGCCTCAGTTGAGGAAATGCCTCTATGAGATCCAGCCGTAGGCATTTTCTTTATTAGTGATCAATGGGAAAGGGCCCAGCTCATGGTGAGTGGTACCATTCCTGGGCTGGTGGTCTTGGGTTCTGTAAGAAAGCAGGCTGAACAAGCCAGAGTAAGCAAGCTAGTAAGCAGCACATCTCCATGGTATCTGTATAAGCTTGTGACTCAGGGATCCTGTCCTGTTGAGTTCCTGTACTGATTCTGATGATGAACAGCAATATGGAAATATAAGCTAAATAAACCCTTTCCTCTCCCCAATTTGCTTTTTGATCATGGTGTTTTGTTGAAGCAATAGAAACCTTAATTAAGACAGATCTGTACCCCATTTTAAAATAGGAATATTTGTTTTTTGATATCTAGTGTCTTGAATTCTTTTTTCATTGTTATTTATTTATTTATTTATTTATTTATTTATTTATTTATTTATTTATTTTCGCTGAGGATCGAACCCAGGGCCTTGTGCTTGCTAGGCAAGCACTCCACCACTGAGCTAAATCCCCAACCCTATGTTTTTATTTTTGTTTTCACTTTCTTTTTATTTATTCCTTCTGTCTTTTATATCATGCATCTTGATCCCATTTATTTCCCTGTTTCTTCATATCTGCCCTCTGCCCTTGAAACCTCCACCAAAAATTAAATAAAATAAAATTTAAGAGAAAGAAGAATAAAAAAAGGAAAAATCTCATCATAGAAGCTGTAGTGTACCACAGTAAGTCACACAGTAAACCCATTTATCTATATGTCTTCACTAGCAAGTGTTCATTGAAAAGAGTCACTAGTCTGATTCAAGGGATCAGTGACTCTGGTTTCTTGAGTTCTTTATATATTTTTGATATTAGTCATCTGTGGGATATGGAGTTGTTAAAAAAACCTTTTCCCATTCTGTAGGCTGTGGCTTTGTTCCAATGATGGTGTCCTTTGCCTTACAGAAGCATTTTAGTTTCATGAGTCTCATTTTTTAATTGTTGATTTTAGTACCTGTGCTATTGGTGTTCTGTTCAGAAAGTTGTCTCCTGTGCCATTGCATTCAAGGCTCTTCCCCACTTTCTCTTTTATCATCTTCAGTGTGTTTGAGTTTTGTACAGAATGATAAATATGGATCTATTTGCATTCTTTTACATGAGACATCCAGTTTGACCAGTATCATTTGTTGAAGATGCTTTTTTCCCCATTCTATATTTCTGGTTTCAGTGTAAAAAATCAGGTGTCCATATATGTGTGGATTTATGTCTGGGTCTTCAATTTGATTCCATTGATCAATGTGTCTTTTTTATCCTAATACCATACAGTTTTACTTACTGTAGCTCTGTAGTACAACTTGAAGTTGGGAATGGTGATACTTCCAGCATTTCTTTAATTTTTCAAGATTATTTTAGCTGTCCTGATTTTTTTCCTTGTGAGGTTGAGAATTGTCCTTTTAAGGTCTGTGAAGAATTGTGTTGGAATTCTGATGGGATTGTGTTGAATCTGTAGATTGCTTTTGGGAAGATGGCCATTTTTACTATGTCAATCCTACTTATCCATGAGCATGAGAGTTTGATTTTCATCTTCTGATATCTTCTTTAATTTTCGTTCTTCAAAGACTTGAAGTTTTTATTATATAAGTCTTTCACTTGGTTGGTTAGAGTTACCCCAAGATATTTTTTATTATTTGAAATATTGTGAAAGGTGTTGTTTTCCCTGATTTCTTTCTCAGTCAATTTGTAATTTGTAGATGGGCTATTGATTTCTTTGAGTTAGTCTTGTATACACCTACTTTTCTGAATAAGGTTAACAACTTTAGGAGTTCCTTGGTGGTATTTTTAAGGTCATTTATGTATACTTAATGTGAGAAATCCATGGAGTCTGTTTAAAGGGCAAAGGATTTATTAAGGGGAAAAACTCAGTGCACAGAACAGATTTGATACAGTTTCTGGAATGCTGTTCTGGCCACCTGGATCAGTATCACATCCATTTCCCATGATGGAGCAAAGAGAGAGCCAATGCCTATGCGCCTCAGATCAAAGGGTTACTAAGAGGCCACACTCCAGGGGCATGTACTTCGAGGTCATAGGCAGGTGGAACAATAACCTGCTTCCTCTCTAGGGGCGGTGCTTCAGGGTCATAGACCCTGTCATCTGCAAATAAAGGTACTTTGACTTCTTACTTTCCAATTTCTAGCCCCTTGATCTTCTTTAGTTGTCTTATTGCTCTAGCTAAGTACTATACTGAATAGATATGGAGAGAGTGGGCAACCTTGTTTTTTCCTGATTTTGTGAAATTGTTTTGAGTTTATCTCTACTTAATTTGATGTTGGCTATAGGCTTGCTGTAAATTACCTTTATTATGTTTAGGTATGTCTTTTGTGTCTCTAATCTCTCCAGTACTTTTATCATGATGAGATGTTGGATTTTGTCAAAGGCTTTTTCAGCATCTAAAGAGATGATCATGTGGTTTCTTTCTTTCAGTTTGCTTATATGGTGGATTACATTTATTGATTTTTGTATATTGAACCATCCCTGCATATCTGGGATGAAGCCTCCATGATCATGGTGGGTGGCCTTTTTGATGTATTCTTGGACTTGATTTACAAGTATTTTATTGAGTATTTTGCATATATGTTCATAAGGGAAATTAGTCTGTAATTATCTCTTTGTTGGGTTTTTATGTTGTTTGGGTATCAGGGTAACTGGGGCCTCATAAAATGTATTGAACAATGTTCCTTCTGTTGCTATTTTGTATAATAATTTGAGGAATATTGTGTTAACTATGTAAAGATGTGTTGCATTTGTTTTATCTTGACTGCCTGAGCCACCTGATTGGTCTAATAAAGAGCTGAACAGCCAATAACAAGACAGGAGAAAGGATAGGCAGAACTAGCATGCAGTGAGAATAAATAGGAGAAATCTAGGGTTGAGAGAAGGAAGAGGAGCAATAGAGAAGAAAGAAGAGAGAATGACAGACATGCTTTGGGCAAGAAGCCAGCAGACACCAGCCAGCCAGACAGAGAAACAGTGAAAGTAATCTATATAGAAGTAAGAAAGGTAGTAAACCCTGAGGCAAAAGGTAGATAAAGAGAAACAGGTTAATTTAAGTTAGGCCGGAAACGTGCCTAAGATAGCCAGAGCATTCAAAACTAGTAATAAATCTCTGTGTCCTGGTTTGGGAGCTGGTTGGTGGCCTAAAAGAAAAAGCCTGGTACAATGTTGGTGCTGTTAGCTCTTCTTTGAAAGTCTCGTAGAATTTTGCAGTAAAACAATCTGGTCCTGGGCTTTTTCTTTTTCTTTTGGTTGGGAGACTTTTAATGACTGCTTCTATTTCACTAGGAGCTATAGGTCTATCTAAATTATCTATCTGACCTTGACTTAACTTTGGTTAGTGGTACCTATTGAGAAAATTATTAATTTCTTTTAGATTTTCCAGTTTGGTGGAGTACAGGTTTTTAATGTATGTTCTTATGATTTTATGGATTTCCTCAGTGTCTCCCTTTTCATTTCTGATTTTGTTAATTTGGACATTCTCTCTCTGCCTTTTAGTTAGTGTGATTAAGGGTTTGTCTATCTTGTTGTTTTGTCAAAGAACCAACTCTTTGTTTCATTGATTTTTGTGTTGTTTTCTTTGCTTCATTTTTATTGACTTCAGCCTCAATGTATTTCTTTCATTCTTTTTTTTAATCTTCAATAGAGTTTAATAGGCTTCTAGTTTTCTTTTCTTTTTTTTAATAAATAATTTTTTTCTTTATTATTATGTGTTTAGTACAGACAGGTCCTGTCACCTCCTTCCAGACTGAGCTAAGTGTCCCTGTGTAAGCCCAAGGTTTCAAACAACCAGCACATGCACTAAGGACAGATCCTGGTCCCACAGACTGGATGCCTCCCAAACAGATCAAGCTATTCAATTGTCTCACTTATCCAGAGGGCCTGATCTAGCTGGGGGCTCCACAGCCATTGGTTCATAATTCATGTGCTTTCTATTGATTGGCTATTTGTCCCTGTGCTTTTTGCAATCTTGGATTCAACAATTGACGCTCTTGCAGTCCCTCCTCTTTCTTGACAGTTGGACAACTGGAGCTCCACCTGGGGCCTGGCTGAGGATCTCTGCATCCACTTCCATCAGTTATTGGATGAGAGTTCCAAGACGACTGTTAGGGTGTTTAGTCATCTGATCACCAGACTAGGTCAGATCAGGCTTTCTCTTGACCATTGCCAGCAGTCTACAGAGGATATATCATTGTGGATTTCTGGGGACCTCTCGAGCACTCTGCCTATTCCTGTTCTCATGTGGTCTTCATTTATCATGGTCTGTTATTCCTCTTTCTCCCTTTCTGTTCTTGATCCAGCTGGGATCTCCTGCTCCCCTAAGCTTTCTTTCCCTCAAATCTTGCCCTTCATTACTCCCACTGTCATCCAGGTTGTTCATGTAGATCTCATCCATTTCTCTGTCATTGGGTGTTCCCTGTGTCTTTCCTAGGGTCCCATTTTCTAGGTAGCCTCCCTAGAGTTGTGTAGCAGTCTAGTCATTTTTGTTTTACATGTAATATCCTCATATGAGTGAGTACATACCATGTTTGTCCTTCTGAGTCTGGGTTACCTCACTCAGGATGATTTTTTCTGCCTGCAGACCTCATGATGTCATTGTTTTTCTCTGCTAAGTAGTACTCCATTGTGTATATGTACCATATTTTTTTTATTCATTCTTCAGTTGAAGGGCATCTAGGTTGTTTCCAGGTTCTGGCTATTACAAACAATGCTGATATGAACATAGCTGAGCAAATGCCCTTGTAGTATGATTGAGCATTCTTGGGTATGTGCCCAAGAGTGCTAAAGCTGAGTCTTGGGCGAGATGGATTCCCAATTTTCTAAGGAAGTGCCATATTGATTTCCAAAGTGGCTGTACAAGCTTGCATTCCCACCAGCAGTGGAGGAGAGTTCTCCTTGCTCCACATCCTCTCCAGCATAAGCTGTATTCTGTGTTTTTGATCTTAGCCATTCTGAAAGGTGTAAGGTGGTATCTAAGAGTCGTTTTGATTTGCATTTCCCAGATAATTAGGGATGTTGAGCAATTCCTTAAATGTCTTTCAGCCATTTGAGCTTCCTCTGTTGAGAATTCTGTTTAGTTGGATAGCCCATTTCTTAGTTGGACTGTTGGGCATTTTGATGTCTAATTTCTTGAGTTCTTTATATATTCTGGATATCAGCCCTCTGTCAGATGTGAGGTTGGTGAAGACCTTTTCCCATTCTGTAGGCTGTCACTTTGTCTTGTTGACCATGGTCTTTGCTCTACAAAAGCTTCTCAGTTTCAACAGGTCCCATTGACTGATTGTTTCTCTCAGTGTCTGTACTACTGGTGTTATATTTAGAAAGTGATCTCTGGTGCCCATGCGTTCAAGATTACTTCTTACTTTCTCTTCTATCAGGTTCAGAGTAACTGGATTTATGTTGAGGTCTTTGATCTACTTGGACTTAAGTTTTGTGCATGGTGACAGACATGGATCTATTTGCAGTCTTCTACACATTGACATCCAGTTATGCCACCACCATTTGTTGAAGATGCTTTCTCTTTTCCATTGTACATTTTTGGCTTCTTTGTCAAAAATTATATGTTCATAGGTGTGTGGGTTAATGTCAGGGTGTTCAATTTGATTCCATTGGTCCACATGTCGGTTTTTGTGCCAGTACCAAGCTGTTTTTATGATGGTAGTTCTATAGTAGAGCTTGAGGTCAGGGATTGTGATGCCTCCAGAAGTTGTTTTATTGTACAGGATTCTTTTGGCTATCCTGGGTTTTTTGTTTTTCCAAATGAAGTTGAGTATTATTCTTTCCAGATCTGTGAGGAATTGTGTTGGTGATTCGAAGGGGATTGCGTTGAATCTGTAGATTGCTTTTGGTAAGATTGCCATTTTTACTATGTTAATCCTGCCTATCCATGCTCATGGGAGATCTTTCCATTTTCTAACATCTTCAATTTCTTTTTTCAGGGACTTAAAGTTCTTGTCCTATAGGTTCTTCACATGCTTAGTTAGCATAACCCCAAGGTATTTTATATCATTTGTGGCTATTGTAAAGGGTGATGTATCTCTGATTTCCTTCTCAGCCTGTTTGTCTATTGTATATAGGAGGGTTACTGATTTTTTTTTGAGTTGATCTTGTATCCTGCTATGTTGTTGAAGGTTTTTATTAGCTGTATCAGTTCCTTGGTTGAATTTTTGGGGTCACTCATGTATACTATCATGTCATCTGCAAATAGGGAGAGCTTGACTTCTTCCTTTCCAATTTGTATGCCCTTAATCTCTTTGTGTTGTCTTATAGCTCTGGCTAGAACTTCAAGTACTATATTGAATAAGTATGGTGAGAGGAGACAGCCTTGCCTTGTTCCTGAGTTTAGTGGTATTGCTTTGAGTTTCTCTCCATTTAATTTGATGTTGGCTGTTGGCTTGCTATAGATTGCCTTTATTATGTTTAGGTGTGTCCCCTGTATTCCTGATCGCTCCAAGACCTTTATCATGAAGGGTGTTGGATTTTGTCAAATGCCTTTTCTGTATCTAGTGAGATGATCATGTGGTTCTTTCCTTTGATTTTGTTTATATGGTGTATTACATTGACAGACTTTTGTATGTTGAACCACCCTTGCATCCCTGGGATGAAGCTTACTTGATCATGGTGGATAATTGTTTTGATGTGTTCTTGGAGTCTGTTCGCCAGAATTTTATTGAGTATTTTGGCATCAGTGTTCATGAGGGAGATTGGTCTATAGTTCTCTTTCTTTGTTGCATCTTTGTTTGGTTTAGGAATCAGGATAATTGTAGCCCCATAGAAGGAGTTTGGTAATATTCCATCTGCTTCTATTGTGTGGAACAATTTAAAGAGTATTGGTATTAAGTCTTCTTTGAAGATCTGGTAGAATTTTGCAGTGAAACCATGTGGTCCAGGGCTTTTTTTGGTTGGGAGACTTTTAATGACTGATTCTATTTCCTTAGGCATTATTGGACTATTTAAATGATTTATCTGGTCTTGATTTAACTTAGGTATGTGGTATCTATCCAGAAAATTATCCATTTCTTTTAGATTTTCCAGTTTTGTGGAGTAGAGGTTTTTGAAATATGACCTGATGATTCTCTGGATTTCCTCATTGTCTGTTGTTATGTCCCCCTTTTCATTTCTGCTTTTGGTAATTTGGATGCTCTTTCTCTGTCTTTTAGTTAGTTTGGATAGGGGTTGTCTGTCTTGTTGATCTTCTCAAAGATCTAACTCTTTGTTTCATTAATCCTTTGTATTGTTCTTTTTATTTCCATTTTATTGATTTCACCTCTCAATTTGATAATTTCCTGGCATCTGTTCCTCCTGGGAGACTTTGCTTCTTCCTGTTCAAAGGGTTTCAGGTGTGCTGTCAAGTCACTAGGGTGAGATTTCTCCAGCTTCTTTATGTGGGCATTTAGTGCTATGAATTTCCCTCTTAGCCCTGCTTTCATAGTGTCCCATAAGTTTGTGTATGTGGTGTATTCATTTTCATTGATCTCTAGGAAGTCTTTAATTTCTTTCTTTATTTCTTCCTTAACCCATTGGTGGATTCAGTTGAGCATTGTTTTGTATCTGTTGAGATTTGCTTTGTGGCCAAGTATGTGGTCGATTTTAGAGAAGGTTCCATGGGGTGCTGAGAAGAAGGTATATTCTTTTATGTTTGGGTGGAATGTTCTGTAGATATCGATTAAGTCCATTTGTGCCATAACATTAGTTAAGTCCATTATGTCTCTGTTAGGTTTCAATTTGGCTGATCTGTCCAGAGGTGAAAGTGGGGTGTTGAAATCTCCCACTATTAATGTGTGGGGTTTTATATGTTGTGATTTAAGCTTTAGTAATGTTTCTTTTACATATGTGGGTGCCCTTGTGTTTGGGGCATAAATGTTCAGAATGGAGACTTCATCTTGGTGGCTCTTTCCTGCGATGAGTATGTAATGTCCTTTATGATCTCTTTTGATTGATTTTGGTTTGAAGTCTACTTTGCTGGATATTAGGATGGCTACACCAGCTTGCTTCTTAAGACCATTTGATTGGAAAGTCTTTTCCAAGCCTTTTATTCTTAGGAGGTATCTGTCTTTGAATTTGAGGTGTGTTTCTTGTATGCAGCAGAAAGATGGGTCCTGTTTTCATATCCATTCTGTTAGTCTGTCTCTTTTTATAGTTGAATTAATTCCATTGATATTAAGGGATATTAATGACCAGTGATTGTTCGTTCCTGTTGTTATTTTTATTTTTTGGTGGTAGTGTGTGTGTACTTCTCTTCTTTGGGGTTTACTACTGTGGTGTTATCTATTGCCTGTGTTTTCATGGGTATATCTGCTTTCCTTAGGTTGGAATTTTCCTTCTAGTGCTTTATGTAGGGCTGGGTTTGTGGATGAATATTGTTTAAATCTGGTTTTATCTTGGAAGGTCTTGTTCACTCCATCTATGATGATTGAAAGTTTTGCTGGGTCTATTAGTCTAGGCTGGCATCCATGGTCTCTTAGTGTCTGCATTATATCTGTCCAGGTCCTTCTGGCTTTCAAAGTCTCCATTGAGAAATCGGGTGTTATTCTGATGGGTTTGCCTTTATAAGTTACTTGGCCTTTTTTTCTTTGCTGCCCTTAATATTCTTTCTTTATTCTGTACATTTAGTTGTTTAATTATTATGTGGCGAGGGGAATCTTTTTAGGGGTCTAGTCTGTTTGGTGTTCTATAGGCTTCTTGTATCTTCATAGGCATTTCCTTCTTTAAGTTGGGATAGTTTTCTTCTATGATCTTGTTAAATATATTTTCTGTGCCTTTGAGTTGGCATTCTTCTCCTTCCTCTATCCCTATTATTCATATGTTTGGTCTTTTCATGGTGTCCCAAATTTCTTGGACATTTTGGGTCATGACTTTGTTGGTTTTAATGTTTTCTTTGACTGATGAATATATTTCTTCTACTGTATCTTCAACACCAGAGATCCTCTCTTTCATCTCTTGCATTCTGTTGGTTATACTTGTATCTGAAGTTCCTGTTTGTTTACTCAGATTTTCTATTTCCAGCATTCCTTCTGCTAGTGTCTTCTTAATTTTTCCTATTTCCCTCTTCAGGTCTTGGACTGTCTTCCTTGCTTTTTCATGATTTTCTTCTGCTTAATTGTCCTTTCCCCCAGTTTTTTATAGTGTTTTTCCCATTTTTTGTTTTTCTGTTCCTCTACTTTATTTTTGATTTCTTCTATATAAGGCTCTGGCCTCTTCATGATGTTACTTATAAGGTTGTTTTCTTCTTCTTCTTCTTTCTTCTTCTTCTTCTTCTTCTTCTTCTTCTTCTTCTTCTTCTTCTTCTTCTTCTTCTTCTTCTTCTTCTTCTTCTTCTTCTTCTCTTTCTCCTTCTCCTTCTCCTTCTCCTTCTCCTTCTCCTTCTCCTTCTCCTTCTCTCCTCCTCCTCCTCCTCCTCCTCCTCCTTCTTCTTCTTCTTCTTCTTCTTCTCTTTCTCCTTCTCCTTCTCTCCTCCTCCTCCTCCTCCTCCTCCTCCTCCTCCTCCTTCTTCTTCTTCTTCTTCTTCTTCTTCTTCTTCTTCTTCCATTCTGTGATGTTCAGGTCTAGCTGTTGGAGAAGGGCTAGGTTCTGGTGATGTTGTATTGCTCTTTATTTTGTTGTATGTACTTCTGCCTTGACGTCTGCCCATCTCCTCTTGGGTTTGTTCTTGGTCTTATCAGTGTACTTGGTCCAGAGAGAGCTGACAGATTTAGGGAGCCTCTCTCTGGGGCAGCTGAAAGCTCTGGGCCAGATGGGAGCACTGGTCCAGATGAGAGTGCTGGCCAGATAGGAGCTGGGGGGCTGGACTCTGAGTCTCGGGAAGTCCCTGGGGTCTCCTTATCTTTTCCAGATTGGAGCTCCTCTTGTCCAGATGTGAGTTCCTCTGGTCTCTGGTCCAGATGGGAGTTCCAGGGCAGGATGGAAGCTTGAGGCTGGTCTCTGATTCTCTGGAAGTGGTTGGGGTCTCTGGCAGATGGGTGTGGGGGCAGGGTGTGGAGACTGCAGGGTCTGCCTGCAGTCTTGGATAAGGAGAGCCTTTCTACAGGGCCCACCGATTGGCCGGAAACTGGGTCCATGTTGGTCAGGTCCTCACGGGATGGCCTGTGTTCAGCGATGGGACCTAGGGGCAGTTGCCTCTCTGACTATAACCCCAGGCACTCACCTCTGGTCCAGATGGGAGTTCCGGGGTGGACCGCCCTTTTGACTTTTAAAGGTCTGCCTTTATATGTTACTTGACCTTCTTCCCTTGTAGCTTTAATAATCTGTTTTTGTTTTGTATTTTTATTATTTTGATTATTATGTACCAAGGGGCTTTTTTCTCGTATAGTCTATTTGGTATTATGCATGCTTCTCGAAACTTGAAAGGCATCTTCTTTAGGTTAAGAAAATTTTCTCCTATGCTTTTATCGAAAATATTCTCTGGGTCTTTGAGCTTGGTTTCTTCTCCATTCTCTATTCCTATTATTTTTGGTTTGGTCTTTTCATAATGTCCCAGATTTCCTGGATGTTTTGTTTCAGGAATGTTTTAGAGTTAACATTTTCTTTATCCAGTGTATCCATTTCTTCTTTCTTAACTTCAGTGCCTGAGATTCTCTCTTCCATCTCTTGTATTCTGCTGTTGAAGCTTGCTCCTACAGTTCCTATTTGAATTCCTAATTTTTCATTTCCAGAATTCCTTTAGTTTGTGGGGTTTTGTTTATTGCTTCTATTTTATTTCCTCAAATTATTTATTTGTGTTTTCCTTAATTTCTTTAAAATATTTATTCATTTCCTCTTTAAGGACCTCTAGTACCTTCACATAGTTGGTTTTAAGGTCTTTTTCTTGTGCTTCAGCTATGTTGGAATATTCAGTGCTTGTTGTGGCAGGATTGTGGGGCTCTAATGAAGACATGCTGCCCTGGCTGTTATTGATTGTGGCTTTTTTACACTTGCATCTAGGGATGTGGGTTTGGGATGATTATAGGTCTAGGTGCTGATTTCTAGGTTTGTCTTTATTGGGTGAGTGTTTTGTTCCTTGGTTTCTGTTTCCCTTTTGGATTTTCAGAGAGTCTGAAAGCTGTGTTACTTGTTTTATTGGCCTGCTCAGCTGGTGTGTCCACAGGGAATGTCTGTTTCTATTGGAGGACGGGATACTGAGATCAGTTGGGGAGGGGAGGCTAGAGGAGAAAGTATTTGTGATCTATTGAGGTGGGGTCAGAGAGGAAAGGGAGACTGTAGCAGGTTTCCTGCTACAGAGCTCGGGGTGAGACCGGCTATTTGATCTCAGGAGTGGTAAGAGAGGTGTAGATCTGCCTTCAGCCTATGTGTTGCCCTGGGTTGAGTAGCCCCTGAGTTAGCAGGGCATGCCTGCTGAAGTTGGGGGCTGGGACAAAGCAATAAGTGGTGGGAGGAAGGTTAGAAGGGGAAGATCTGTGGGATCCTCACAAGGTGGAAAAAAAAGGGGCAGGGATGGCTGCAGCCAGTGTTCGATTGCAGTGCTTTGGATGAGACTGGGGCATTGGATTTGGAGGGGAGAAGGGCAAGGGTCTTCAGTTAGCCTACCTATGTCCCTGTTCTGTTTAGATGGTGTGTTCTCAGTGAGTGTGTGTTGGTGTTGGAAACTGGTATAATGGGATGTTGGGGGAAGGCAGGTTGTGGGAGAAGATCCTTGTGAACCATTGGGGATGAGGTCAGATAGAAAAGGGAGACCACATTGGGTTTCCAGATACAGAACTGACAATGAGATTCTTTTTTAAAATTTATTTTTCTTTATTATTTTGTGTTTTAAATTTTATACATCAGCCATGGGTTCCCCTGTCCTCTCCCCTCCCGCCCCCACCCCCACCTTCTTCCCAGGCCCTCCCCTCCATTAAATGAATCCCCAGGGGTGCCTTGATCCTGGAGATTCTTGTTTGTATTCTTGAGAATAGATGATAGAAAATGGTCAAATATGTTGGGGACCCCAAAGCAGCAGATCTGATAATATCCTTGTTTGAGGCCAGAAATGTCAGGAGAGAGTTTTGATTCCTGTTTTTCATTATCTCTTAAATGAGCATATCTGCCTAGTGTTGATTGTTTTACTCTGTTTACTCCTTGCCTGTTTTAGGGGCCTGCCACCCAGTTCCCAAATAATCACACATGGAGACTTTTTCTTACTTATATATGCCTGGCCTTAGCTTAGCTTGTTTCTTGTCAGCTTTTCTTTTTTTTTTTTTTTTTTTTTTTTTGCTTTTTCGAGACAGGGTTTCTCTGTGTCGCTTTTGGAGCCTGTCCTGGAACTCATTTTCTAGTCCAGGCTGGCCTCAAATTCACAGAGATTCACCTGCCTCAGCCTCCTGAGTGCTGGGATTAAAGGCGTGCACAACCACTGCCCAGCTTGTCAGCTTTTCTTAACTTAAATTATCCCATCTTGCTTTTGCTTTTTTTTTTCTTTTCTTATTTCTGTAATCTTACTTTCGCTCTTACTCCCTAGCTGGCTCTGTGGCTGTGTGGCTGGCCCCTTCTATTCTGACTCCTTGATCTCTCTTGCTCCTCTTGCTCTCTCTTTCTTCTTCTATTTATTCTCTGTCTGCCAGCCCCATCTGCCATTTCTCCTGCCTTTCTATTGACCATTTATCTCTTTATTAGACCAGTCTTTGTTAGACATTAGGTGTTTTAGACAGGCAAAGTAACGCAGCTTCAGAGTTAAACAAATGAAACATAACAGAATGAACACTGTTGTGGGAATTCATTCTGCCAATGACTTTGGGTGTATAAACCCCAAGGTGTGGCTTTTTGTCTGTGTAAGTGTCCCCTTTAAGAGTAGAGGGAATCGAGTGGTGTGCTCTTTCTTGGGTGGTGAAGACTGGGTCAGGTGGCATGAAGCAGTATGTGATTGGTCCTCGCTTTCCAAGGACTCTGCAACTGGATTCATCATATCCTGAATTCATGAGTATATTTTCTCATTTCATATCTAAATAAATTCCCTGATACCCCTTAAACAGACTCTTGTGGATTTCACTTACACAAACAATCTTTGTCATTAAAACAAATGTTCCATAGCATAAACAAATGTAACACATCTTAAAACAATGGTCTACAACAGCCTAGAGATGACACATGAGCACATGACTACAGCTAAGGGAAGGTACCTGCATACCCTGTGGTGGGACCAACTCCAGTGAAAGCTCCTTCTCATGCTTCACCCATATTTCTGCTATGTTCTTTTGAAAGAGTCCAGTCTAGCTTCTGGATGGTACCCTATTTTCTGAGATTCCACCAACTATATGAGCTTCTCTTTCTCTTTCTTCCTCCCTCTTTCTCTCCCTCCACCTCTCCTTCCACTCCATTCATCTTAAGCTGCCATGTTTGAATCTAGGACAAACTTCTCTTTAAACTCACCCCTGGTAGTCTGTGAATTTTGTATTTGCATCTGTGAGAAAAGAACCCAAATGCCAGGCTGGATGGTGGTGTCATACATCTTTAATCCCAGCACCTGAGAGGCAGATGCAGGCAGATCTCTGAGTTCATGGCCATCCTGGTCTATGAGCTAGTTCTATGACAGCCAGGGCTACCTAGAGCAACTCTGTCTTGAAAAACCAAACCAACCAACTAACCAACCAACTGAACACCCAAATGCCACTGGTTGGGGCAGCTTTGGTGGTCATTGAGTTTTCTGGGACTCTCACTCCTCAAGAAAGGCTTCACTTGCAATGATGCCCTCATATTATCACATCGCTAATTTGGGCCCTGTCAATAAACTCCCATCAATTATAGCTGGATCCTTTTCTAAACTTTCCTGTGTGTCCTTAAGGATGTTCTATGTGCAAAGATGTTGAAAATCAGAGGTAAGTTCTTAAAAGTGATTAATACAACAATATTTGATTTCTACCTCTACCCAAAATGAATGTTAAGAATAATGTAAAAAATACAAAACAGTTGCTTTCTTTATTCTTTAAAAATCATGACCCTTGTCTCTCATGCTGCTTTGAAACATGTTTATGTCCTTCCTTTGTTCTTTCTCTTTCTTTTTTGCCATCCTTCCTTCTGTTCACTTGTTTCTTTTTCTCCCACATCCATTTCTTTAATCTCTTTGCTTCCTTGTTATAGTAAAATTGACATGATATTTTTAAGGTAGAGTAAAATTTCAAGCACTTGTTATTTCTAATACCTTAATAAAGTAAGACAAGCATTATACTAGACACAGGCCTAGTGAGGTGCAGAAAAGGAAAGATAGAGTTTTAAATATGGCACAGCGACAGCACTCAGGAGGTCAAGGAAGCAGGACCATGAACTCGGAGTCAGCCTTAGCTATTTAGGAAGACTCTCTCAAGAAGTAGAAAAAGCTACAAACTCCAATAATATAGTAGAGACTGCTGACATGCTATTCTACCCTGAAAGAAAAAGCTGTCGATGGGAAAAGGTTTTGGAGTTTTTGTTGGATTTCTTTCCCAAATTATGCCCTGCATTGTTCTTGGGACTTTGGGAGTTTCTTACACAGTTTTTCTGGTAGTGGGTAGAAGTCTGTGTTCATGCCTCAGGGAAAAAAGTGGTAATGAAAGCAGTATTGTCTTTGGAAACACAGACCTACATATTAGGGCTGGATGAGCAAGTCATCTGTAGAACCCACTTGATGTGACATGAAAGGGGATTATCCTGACCAGATTGTATCTAGTTTCATGTTCAGAAATTCTTATTGACAGAGTCATTTAGTCAGAGGTTTGTTAGGGGGAAGGATGTGTGTGTGTGTGTGTGTGTGTGTGTGTGTGTGTGTGTGTGTGTTTACACATGTGCAGGCTTTCAAGGTTTCCATCAACTCTATAAAGTTTTCATTTAACTTTAATTTCTTTTTTGTGACAGAGACTCATGTAATCCAGGCTGCTGAGCTCTACACAAGTTTTTAGACAAACAAAAAGTTCTTCATAGTTTTGATAAGCAATGACCTTTCCCTCAGAAATTCAGATCTTAGATTTCACACCTTGTGGATATAGTTAAATCGTGTACTTATTCTCAATGACTCCCCTTTCTTTTTTTTTTATTTTACTTTCCCCTGGTGGTATATATTCACTGTACACAATACTAGGTTCCATAAGGCCATTTTCATTTAATGTTCGATGTATTTTCAGCATTGATGACATATTTGTGTCCTCCCCTTTGTCTCCCCTGCTGTTAGTCCCCTTTGTTTCGGTTTCCCTTCTGTTCTGATGTCAGGTATACATACATGAGAAATCTATTTGGGCTAACTTTTCACTTTATACCTTGAAATCTATACCACAATGTTTTATGTGCTGATAACACAATAGTTAGAAGAACAAAAAAGAAAAAGATGGATGTTCCATTTATCCAGTGTTGAAGTTAGGTCTGCTCTTCCAGACTTTTAATTTTCAAGCAAGCATAATGATCCTTGCTCCAGTTTTATCATCTAAATCTTGTTTGGATAGTGTATGCCTGTAGTCCAGGAGTTGCAGTTTCAAATATGTACATATGTCAGGCATCTAGTTAAAATGAGGGAACCATGTCAGGTAAAGACACGTAGGAATGGGATGGACATGGGTCTACCCAGCCTATATTAAAAGGATTCATCCTGTCCTGTCTGTGGAAACTGTGATGCCTATGTTGTGGAATGTGAGCAAAGGCTTGCCAACTGGCTTCTTTTAGAAAAAAATTCGTAAATTGTAGCATTTTGCAGTTTCATTGTGTAAACATGTCCATATAGCTAACTTCAAGCCTTTACTTTCAGTCAGTTTTTGCCAAGAACAGTAAGAAGAGATAGCCGTTGCTACTGGGAGCAAGTGCCAGCCAACTCTAGCATGCTAGCCCAGTATAGCAAGAAAGTTTGTGAAATACTGTTTAGCCCCCCCCCCCCCCGACCCCCCCCCCCCCGCAAAGAAAAGAAATCCAAAACAACAAAAAACAAAAAAAAACCAAACAACAACAACAACAACAACAACAACAACAACAACAAACCCTGACGAACTAAGTCATGCTTACAAGCCATCAGTTTTCAGCCTTCTGGAGTTAAATGGTAATATCTGTCTTAGAAATCCAATTAGAAGTAAATTTTGCTATTTTTTTAAATTGAACTTTAGATGTCTAATCAGTGGATTAAGTATGACTCCCCCTCCAATTTATAGTGTTTTAGTAGTGTACATACAATTTTTTAAAAAGGTAAAAATCAAAGGTCCATAGACTCTTCTTTGACTAATAAAAATCAATGCATTTGTAGTTTCCAAAGCTGACTACCTGGTTTGGCGTTTGTTTCTGCGAGATGTATTGTATTAGAGAAAAATGTAAAACATAACCCTGGTTCACTGATATCACTTGTAGTCTGTGAGCAGGCAATTTAGTTTGAATTTCTTTGGGTAATTTATCTTTAAATGACAAACTTTCATGACTTTTTCTTTGAGTATTTTCAAAGCATTCTTTATAATGCTATTCTAAAGCCATACTTATAGGCAGAGAGGAGTTAAGGGATACTTTGTGAATTTAGGAGTCAGAATTTTGTGTCCAGGAAGGTGAAGTGGAGGAGCTGAACTGATAAAGGGATTTAGGATCCTTGACTCAGGGTTTAAATTTCTTTCCACCAAACTGTCTAGGATATCAGAAAGATACAAAGTTGGTGTGCTTTTCCTAACTGTCACAGCCCCCGACTGTGGTTAAGATGTAAGTTCAGGATATGGCTGAGAGAATGATTATCTGATGAATATGAGGATTGACACAACAAAGCAGAGCTGCTCCTTAGAGTTTTTAAAAATCACATTACAGTCTTCTAAATATGAAAACATACTTGTGGGTATGTGAGAATGCACATCATATTCAAATGTGCTGAGGTAGGGACATATGAGTCTATGGATATAGGATACAGAGTATCATCAAAGGCTGACTATGTTGGTGTAGCTTTGAGGCCTTTTAGAGGTGATAGGGAAAAGTTCAAACATGCCCACAATTGCAACTTAGATCTTGAAAATTTCATGGTTTGTGTCATGTGATCTGTTGTTGATGAGTTCTAACTGTGATTTCTGAAGTCAGATTTTTCTCTGTTAAGTGTGTGTTTATGGTCAGTCAGTATGTATAGTGTCTAAAATAGCCTCATAATTTCTGTTCCTATGAAGAACTTCACTGATTTATAAAGATGGCGATATATAGCAATCACCTTTGTTAAAGGCTTTGTGTATGATTGGGTAAGGGAGGGTGGAGGTGTGAAAAGAATGTACTTGTCATGAAAACTTAACTTTGTGATAAGTGTCTGTTTTTTATCAGATTGATACCTATAACCTTCCCATGTCACAATATAATAGAGTATTTTGTGTATATCTTTTCACAGGACAATAATAATCCATCCACTTTGACCACTATAGCCTGACACCTAGCACAATACCTAAACAAAATAGCTATCCAATGAAAATTTGCTGAAGGGAAGTAAGAAGCAAGATTTTAAAATATTCAAAGAAAGCAGAATTAGAATATAAAACACATTTTTTCTCCCTTGCATGTGTAGAGTTTTTTTCTTAAACATTTGTTTTTACTAAAGACAAATCTTGGCATTATATACCTGCACTCCCTGAATGGAATTTTGTTTGAGGTGTAATGGCCTAACACATATAAGATATGCTGAATCATTTCATCACTGACATCATGATTTCCTGTTCTAATCCACACCTGGTGCTGTACTTTCCCCCCAAAACTCCTATGAGATCACTTTAAGGAATCATTACTAAGGAACATAGTGATGTGTTGTAGTCTAGCAAGTCTTCTCTCTGGTCTGGGAGCAATTTCACAGCTCTCAGAGTAGTATGAGTGGGCCATACAAGTACTGTGCCAATTACAAGGTGGGTCATAAAATTCATCCACAGATACACAGATCCAGAGGTAAGCCAGTGACCAGATGTAGACAAGTGTGTAAGTCAAGCACATGTGTTCTTGTGCTGTGGTTTGGTTGGGACACTGTTGTTATATGCTGGATCATTTTACTTAGTCCCGTTACTCACAGGCTCTCAGATAAGCCTGGATGATAAAACCTTTCTTCATGAACTTGGGAACATGCTCAAAATTTCACTGAGAGGGACAGATTCCTTTGGTATAAGGAAGGTTTGGATTTTAAAGGGTAGCATCATGGATAAACGTTACTTGTCACCATGGTTTTGGTGATTTGGCTCTAGTCCATTTACCATTCTGTCCCTTTCCTCTTCTCAACGCCAAAGTTGATGTGGTGTCTGTGTTTAAGGCTTCTGCTTAAATCTTCACTCTAAATACTTTTCTTTGTGTCCACTCTGGTTCCTTTACTGGCAGTGTCTTCATTTAAAGGCTAACTTCTTTTTTTGGAGTACAAGATTCTCACTCTTGTCCTTAAACTCACCTGAGTATTTGAATTACATTCTATACTCTTCCTCCTTTCTCCCTTGGCCTCCAGATACCTTTCTGTTATTTCCCAAACTTTATAACTTGTCATCTTTTTTTGTTCCCTCTTTGGTCAACTGTAGTGACTTGCCCTTGGACTTATGTTCCCTCCACTTTCCCAGTTGGGCCATCATTGTCCCCATTCATCTGTCAATTTTCTATTTCCAGATAACAAATTTCCAAAAAGTTTGCATAAATATAGCTTAAAATAACACACATTTATTATCTCATCGTGTCTAAGATAGAGGAGTCCAGAAATACCTTAGCTCTATCATATACCTAGCTCTCGAAGGTGCAGTCCAGGTGTCTAATGGATTGGGAATGTCCCCTGGTACTCAGAGGTCTCCCCCAAGTTCACTCAGGATGACCCAAAGATCCTGGAGGCTAACTTTTCCAGATCAACAGGAGAATATCTTTTAGGAGTTTATTCCATATTGGACAGGCTCAGTCAAGACAATTTCCCATCTTCCGTCCCCTCCCCTCCCCTCTCTTCCCTTTCTTTCCCTCCCTCCCTCCCTTCCTTCCTTCTTTCCTTGCTACCTTCTCTCCTTCCCTTCCTTTCCTCTTGCTATATTCCTTCATTTCATCTCTCCCTTCCCTCTCTTTCTCTTCTTTACTTCCACACCTCCCTTATTTTCTCTTGCTATGTCTCTCTGGCAGTTGCATGCTTTTGGGCTCAGGTGATTCTCCTACTTAACTCTTCCAAGTACTGACTACAAGTGTGTGTACTTGTGCCCAGTTAATTTCCCTTTCATTGAACTCATTGTAAACTGAGTACTGACTTGATCATAGTAGTTATCACTCACTTCATCAGAAGAGAAAATGACATCCTGCCATAGAGGATTTGTAGTATAGGAAACAGAAAACTTGGTCATCATTTTAGAGTTCTTCCTTACATAGGTTTATAGGTTTGCCCAGTACCTGAAGTCATGTAGAATAAACCAGACTAAATCATATGGTATGGTACTTCCTACAAGTCCCTCTCAAAACCTATGCCCTTTGGAGGATTTCTATGAAAACTTCCTTCTTCCCTTTGGCCATCTATGTTTTCTGTGGTTGCTATCTCTCACACTCTCCTAATGAAGAGCTTCTCTAGATTTTAAAGAAAAGCTTCTTTTCTCTTCAAGGCCCATTATGTAGTCTCTGATATGATGTACTGTCCCATCCCCAAAGTCTCTGGTTCAAGCCCAGTCACATCCCCCTAGTTATGAGGCTTTTCTCCTAATAAAGTTCATCTCTGAAGGATAATTTCATGTCACCTCCTTTCTTCAACTTCCACCCTCTGTCATCTTAACAGATACAACTCATATAATCTAAGGCTCCAATAGCTGGATTGTAGCCACCTGTAAGTATTGCCATGTGGACATCCTAGTGCATTTTTAAATCAACATAGTCCTCTCATAGTTGCAAACAACCAATAAACCCAAGTGTCTTTCTTCATTAAGAAAGCCATTTCTGCAAGTAAACTCACATTCTGTTTAAAGTTCGAGCTAAAAACATTAAAGCTGTCTTTGTAACTTCTATTCTCTATACTCTGTTGCCAGGATTGTAATTTCTTCTCCAAAGACAACAAAAACTTTCTGTAGAAAAAAAGTAAGATTTTGGAATCCAGAAACAATCAAGGAAATGCAGAGGTCAATAGGAATCAGATTTCATTCAACTTCTTAGTTTTTGAGCTGTCTAGTGTTCTCTCATAGAACCCAGTAGTAAGCCCAGTTGAAGACTCAATCCTTACCAAAGCAGGGCCTGGTAAGCCTCTAGCCACTGCGGACTTCATAGAAGAGTTGCTTTACCTATCTAGTGTTCCTAGTATCATCACTGGCTCATTTGTACACTGTGAGTCTTGGTCCCTAAAAAGGTCCTTATTCTCTAAGTCAGTGTTCTCCTTAGCCTGAGTATGGGGCCTCAGATCATGACATTACTCTTTACTTCAGACTATTGATCTAGTATATAATGAAAGAAAGAGTCTTGTTCTTTGATCCTGGTGAGAAGAAACAAAATTTAAAAAGAGAAAAGAGGTAAAGTTCAGCCTATTCTTAGTCCACACATATGCTTTCTTCTGTTTTAGTCTTCTGTGGGGATTGTACCCAACTTTCCTCTTTTATGTTGAAATATTTCTCCACCATGACTCACATCTCAATGGAGAGAAAAACTTATTCCCAATTACTCACTAGTCTGTCTAACGGTTACCAGATGCCTACAGTGTGTCCAAGGTGTTATTCCTGATGCTGGAGAGAGGACTGCAAACACATTGCACAAGATCTTTGCTTCCTGATGTTTGTGTTCTGATGGGCAGAAGTCCAGAAAACAATGTGTCTCATTTGAGAGAATGGGGAAAGCTTTGCTGAAAACATAGGCTGAGCTCAATTTGAACAGTAGTTTTCCTTCTCCTACTTCTTGCCTAGGATTCTGGCCTTCAACTGTTCTTTTTCTGCTTGCTTAGTTGGGTGAATTTGTGTTTAGTTGTTTTTTTTTTTTCTGTTGTTTTCAACAAAAAACACTTTATTCTTCCTGTGTTTTGCTGTAGTTCTTCTTTTTCCTCCACATGGTGCCACAGCAGTACCCTAGCTTCCCACGTTCACCTTCATTCCTTAGGCTCCGTTATTTTTGGAATCACACTTGCTGTCTTATGGCCACTGCACCTTAATGTTCACCTGTGATGTTCTAATCATTGAATCCAATGCTTTGCCTCCATTTTCATCCTGATTCATTTATCCATTCATTCATTCAGCAACTCCCATGAGATGTCCGTGTTTGTGACCTTGCCCATAATATTACTTCCACTTAGAAAGCCCTTTCCTTTTTCTTCTTCTCCTCCTCCTCCTCCTCCTCCTCCTCCTCCTCCTCCTCCTCCTCCTCCTCCTTCTTCTTCTTCTTCTTCTGGGCCAGGCTAAATCCTATCAAAGGGTCAGCTCAGATTCCACTTTTAAATCTCTATTTAACTTGCACTACTTATTTCGAGTTCTGAAACCTCATGTATTGAGCAATGATACTGTCAAGAGTGCTTACTAAATATATGCTAAGTGCATAAAAGAATCAGTAAAAATAGCATTTATATTGTTCTCAGTACCCGTAAATACTACTGTTGTTGACACTGTTTTATACAAACATACATTTTGGGGACTTAATTTATTGAAAACATCAAGTAATGTTTGATTAAGCCTTGTAAAAACATACCATAGAAATAAATATGCACACGATATCACTAGATGCACTAAATATCACTTTTCACACTTCTATCATCAAATATATGTTTCTTTTCATCATCTTTGAGACCTCTGATTGTCTAGGTGAGTGGTTCATGGTAAAAACTATGTCTGAGGTGTTATCTTAAACAAGTTTTTGAAATCGTCCCTTGTTCTGCTATCAGGTCTTACTTTCTGGAATTTGATATCCAGTCCCTCCACATTTGAGTTTTATTCAGATGAATTGGTGAAATTATTGTGTTTAATGCAAATTTGCTTTTCTTTTGAGTTTGTGTGCAAAATAAACACCAATTTGATTTCCTATCATTAGTGCTAACTCAGAGGGATGGGAAATGTGAATATTCCTTTTGTCAAACTCAAAGACTGACAAAGAGAAGGACTTGATAATATGGTTTATCTTTTCTAAGTAAATAAAATTGAGATTTAAATATTATATAATAAGCCTATTGGATTTCAGTGTTTACAGACAAAATGTTTGTGGTTAAAATTTATTCCTAATTACACTGGAGTAGAAGCCAAATTGTATTTGTAGAAAGACAGACAATGTTGAATAAGTACTACACTATTACATCATAAAGAATCCGATTTTTTTTTTTTTTTTTTTTTTTTGGTAGGAGCTGAAGACCCAACCCAGGGCCTTGCGCTTGCTAGGCAAGCACTCTATCACTGAGCTATGTGTAAAATTAAAACACAAATATAATAAATAAAAAAAGGTGTTTAAAAAATTTTATTCTCAAAGGAAAAAAAAAGAATCAGATTTATCTGGGAAGTTTACCTAACTAACTAATTGAAAAGATGCTCAAACACTATTTTTTCTTTTTCCAAATAGGTCCTATTAAACTTGTTTACTAATGAGATCATTCAGAATTTTTAAGAGTTTGGGTCTGTATTAATTTAGTACAGAATCCAGACAAACTCTCAGACCTGGCTCAACCACTTTCTTCATAGGCATGTGACCTTGGACAGACTATTAAACTTCTTTATGCCTCATTTTCTCCTTTGTAAAATGGAATCATCATAGTACTTCTCTCATAAGGTCACTATGAGGATTAAACTGATAATGTGTATAAACAACTCACATTACAACAGTGCATTACACATGCTTTTATCATTACTAAAACCTCAAACTCAAAATGAGAAAAGTATGGCATGTATAAATAAAATTCTTTTTATTACTTTTTTTTCTGTTGTTGTGGAATGCTGTGTTGAGTGTAATAGCTGGTATTATCTTATTCAGAGCAGCTGTGCTAACTAATAAGAGACCCTCAAGTTTGGACCTGTTAACTTTCCTTCTCTCATAAAAGGAGAGGACAAAGTGGTCATTAGATTCTTGCCTAAGAGACCAGTTACTTCCTTAGGCAGCCACTCTCCCAGCTGTATGTAATTCTGCCTCATCTCTTCATCATTTTAGGAGATGCTTGATTATATAGGAAATGGAAGGCTGCCTTAAGCGGGGGTTGGTGTTGGTGGGTAGGATGACAGGGGACTCTTTGTAGTTATAGGGGAATCATTATCCATGCTGGGTGAGATTTTTGATAATACAGTTATTTTGGAGTCACTACTGTTACTGTTAGTAACCTATCACCTGTAAGTCAAGTAAAACTATTGGTTTCCCACAGTGGGATTGGGTGGATTTGTAACTTTGTCTCTGGTGCCTTATTTTTTGTGAAGAGATGTTCGTTTATGTCCCCTATTTCTTGAAGTACCTTTCAAAATGGGTTGACCAAAATGTTTTATCTACTCCTAAATGTTCTTTTTTCTTTCTGGACCCTAGTTGTTGTTCTGAAAGAATCAGTTCTTATTCACTTGTGAGTGATAGAGGCCAGTCATGGTCGTTTTTGCCTGTAACCCCAGCTTTAGGGAGCTAGAGGTAGAAGGAACATAATAAGCTTACTATCAACAGGTAATATATGAGATCTTATCTCAAAAACAAGAAACAAAACCAATGAAATAAAAGATGTAAAGGCTAGAATTTGACATGCAAAATAATATTAATAGGATGAAAAAATGCCAGGAACTCAAATCTCTTTCTGATAGAAGACAAAATTCTCTTTAAGAGATATATTCTCTGCCTAGGAGACAAGTTTTTTGTTTTAAAAAAAGTTTTTTTTAATTAAAAGATTTTCTATTCATTTTACATATCAACCACAGATTCCCCCATCCTCCCTCCTCCTACCCCCAGCCTTCCCACCCAACCCACCCCTCATTTCCACCTCCTTCAAGGCAATGTTTCCCATGGGGAATCAGCAGAGCCTGGTACATTCCATTGAGGCAGGTCCAAGCACCGCCTCCCTGCACCAAGGCTGCGCAAAGTGTCTCACCATAGGCACTCAGTTCCAAAAAGCCAGCTCATGCACTAGGGACAGGTCCCAGTCCCACTGCCTGGGGCTTTGACAAAGCTAGTATTTGGATAGACTATGATAAATTAAATGGCCCAATAGTTGTGAGAAATAGATTCAATAAAGATTACTCAATTTATTTAATAACAGAATATTTGAAAAGGAATAAATAACAGATGATTCAATATAAAAGGCAGACCTTCTGGGGTCATATCTCCAAAACATATAGGTAATTGTAAAAAAAATACATCAATCACTGTAACATCATTAGTCATTAAATAAATGCACATCAAAACTGAAAAAAAAATAGATGTATTCTCTTTAAGTGTTAACCTTTCTACTTCTTTTTTTCCTTTGTAAATAGTATTTTTATTCTTTGAAAATTTCTATGATAAATATTGACCATATACATCTGCCATAATATAATTTAAAATTTTAATTAAAATAAAATTTCATTTAAGGCCATATACCCACCCTTCACTGATTGGGAACAGGTGAAGTCCTGTCTCTGGACTGGTCAGCCCAGTTCTCTAGCCCCTAGGCCCTGGGGGTACATTCTGTGCCCCTCTCCCCAGCTAGTGCAGCCCCAGAAACCAGGCAGCTGCCTCCTCCTACCCCCACTCCCTCGCCAACCATCCCCTGCAGCACCAGTGATCACTGGAGCCATACTTTCCACCCTGGGCCAATTGGGAAGAAGAGCAATCACAGGAGCCAGAGGCCCCACCTGCACCAATTGGAAGAAGAGTGACCTGGAGCTCCACTTGTTCAGATTAAAGGAAGCAATTTGAAGAGGGCAGTGTAAGAACACATTAAACAACATAAAGAGCAATATGGTACTACCAGAATCTAATGATCCTACAATAGCAAGATCCCAACATCCCAAAGCAGATGATCCAGAAGAAAATGACCTTAAAAACAACTTTATGAAGATGATAGAAGCCCTAAAAGAGGAAATGAAAAATCCACTTAAAGAAATGGAGGAAAAGACAAACAAAAAAATGGAGGAAATCAATAAATCTCTTAAAGAAATCAAGAAACCCAAGAAAAAAATAATCAAATGGGTGTAGGAAACAGTTCAATACTTGAAAATTGAAATAGAGGCAATGAAGAGAACACAAATTGAGGGAATTCAGGAAAAGGAAAATCTGAGTAAATGAACTGAATACAAGAAATAGAAGAGAGAATCTCAGGCATTGAAGATATGATAGAGGAAATAGATTCATCAGTCAAAGAAAATGTTAAATCCAGCAAATTTTTAACACAAAGCATCCAGGAAATGTGGGACACCATGAAAAGGCCAAACCTAAGAATAATAGGGATAGAAGAAGAATAATTCCATCTCTAAGGCACAGAAAATATATTCAACAAAATTATAGAAGAAAAACTTTCCCAACCTAAAGAAAAACATGCCTATAAAGGTACAAGAATATCAAATAGACTGGGCCACAAAATAAAGTCCCCTCACCACATAATAGTCAAAACACTAAACATACAGAATAAAGAAAAACTATTAAGAGCAGTAAAGGAAAAAGGTCAAGTAACATATAAAGGCAGACCTATCAGAATTACACCCATCTTCTCAATGGAAACACTGAAAACCAGAAGGTCCTGGACAGATGTTCTGCAGACACTAAGAGACCACAAATGCCAGCACAGACTACTACCCATGAGTGGTTAGTTAAGTTTACAGTGCCAGATTTCCTCCAGTTGAGTAGACTTTAATTCTAACTAGAAAGCTGTTGGTTACCACCAAAATATAATTGCCACTTGTGCACATCTAAGGATATCTTGCTGTGGTCATCATTCTTGTGATTCATAAGTGTCACAGCTGGGTAGGACTATTGGTTACTTTCCTCCATGAACAACTTATTTATCACATTATAGTAATATAATTCTCAGGAAGGAGAATTTGGGTCAGTTCCAGCTCAAATCCTCTAAGCCTTAGTCTAAAGTGTGTGACATCTTCAATAATAGGATTTTACCTTCAACTTCTGAGAGATAACTAAGATCAATAACAATAGTCTACATTGTTTGAGGGGTAGTCTCTTGACTCTGACCAAAAACTTGAAATGAAGTTTCTCATGCCTGGTGCTCAGGTTTTTGTTAGTTATTCTATGGCTCTTGAGGGTAACAAAATTACCCTCAGAGGTAGAACTTCATTTAAACTACATATATAATATGCAAAATATATTATATACATATATGTAATACAATAAATGATGTATATAAATTACACATAAAATATATAATTTTAGGTCAATAGAAAAAGGTATTTCTCTGTGTCTTTTAAAGAATCCTTACTGTTATTTTCCACTTAAATTCTGTCTTATACTCCTTCTCACTTACACAATTAAAGCTCCAACTCCATTTTCTGAATTTCCTCTTTCATATCATCTGTATCCTGCTGTTTCACTCTCTAGAGCACTCCCACCATCTCTTTATACTTTTCTGGTTTCTCTGATTCCTAGAGGTTATATACTCAGATCTGAAGATTTGGAGCTAGGAACCACAGATGAGAAAGCATATGTGGCATTTGCTTTTCAGTTCTGGGTCACCTTACTCCATAGAATATTTTCTTAGTTCTATCCACTGACACACAAATTTCATGCTTTCATTTTTCTTTATAGCTGAACAGAATTCCATTGTGTATATGTTCCACATTTTCATTATCCATTTGTCAGTTGAAGGATATTTAGGTGAATATTCCTATTCCTAGCTATTGTGAACAGAGCTGCAAGCAACATGGGTGAGCAAGTATCATCAAGGAGCAGGAAGTTAAGTCCTTTGAGCATACACCAAAGAGTTGTATAGTTTTGTCATAGGGTAGATTTATTTTCAGCTTTTTGAAAATTCTCCATACTGATTTCCAAAGTGACTGTTACCCATTTATCATTCTATTGATGGTGAATGATGGTTCCCCTGTTCTCATATCCCCTCCTGCATTTATTATTTTCTTCTTAAGCATTCTGACTGGAGTAAGATGAAATCTCAAAGTTATTTTCATTTTTATTCCCTTAGTTGCTAAGGATGAACATGTTTTGAGTTATTTCTTAGCCATTATAATTTCTCCTTTTGAGAACTCTCTATTCAGGTTCATAGCCCATTTTGAATTGGTTCATTTGTTTTTTATTTCTTTTTATATTCTGGATATTAATACCCTGTCAGATGTATAGCTGGCAAAGATTTTCTCCAATTATATGAAGTTCCTCTTTCTGCCTGATTGTTCTATTTACTGTACAGAAGATTTTTAATTTTATGAGGTCCCACTTGCCATTTGTTGGACTTAATTCCTCAGCAAATAAATTCCTATTCAGAATATCCTTTCCAACACCTATATTTTGTAGGGTCCAACCCATATTTTCTTCTAGCATTTCAGCCTATCAGGTATCACATTGAGGTCTTTGATCCATTCAGAGTTCATTTTTTTGCAGGGTGAGAGATACGGTTCTGATTCCATACTTCCTGTTGATATCCAGCACCATTTGTTGAAGATGCTGTCTTTTCTTTAGTGTTTGTTTTTGGCATTATTAAGTATCAGATGGTTGTAGGTCCATGTACTCATGTTTGGGTTTTCTATTTTGTTCCATTTGTCTACATGTTTGTTTTGGGGTCACTACCTTACTGTTTCTGTCTTGAAGTCTGCACTGATAACCCTTCCCCTATTGTTCTTTTTCTGAGGATTGCTGTGGCTATCTGGAGTCTTTTGTGCTTCCATATTAATCTTAGGATTTTTTCTATTTTTGTTAAGAATATTATGAGCATTTTGATTAGGATTTACTGAATCTGTAAATTGCTTTTGGTAAAATCATCATTTTAACAATTCATGAGCATTGGAAGTCTTTCCATTTATAGTGTCTTCCTTGATTTCTTTCTTCAGAGATTTGAACTTTTCATTGTAAAGATCATTTATGCCCTTGGTTAGGTTGATTTCTAGATGTTTTATTTTCTTTGAGACTCTTTTAAAAAGAGTACGCCCATGATCTCTTTCTCTGCATATTTGCTCTTAATATTTAGAAAAGCTACTGATTTTTGTAATTTGATTTTGCATCCTGCCATTTTGCTGAAATTGTTTCTTGAAATTTTCTTGTAGAAATTTCAGGATCTCTTATGTACAATATCATATCCAAATAGGGGTAATTTTACTTTTTCTCTTGCTATTTGTATCCCTTTAATTTACTTTTTCCTTTATTGCTCCAGATATTGCTTCAAGAAGTATATTAAAGAGGAGTGGGGATAGGAGATGGTCCTATCTCTTTCCTGATTTTAATGGAATTGCTTCAATTTCTTTCTCCATTTAGCGATGAGTTTGTCATATGTAGCCTCTATTAGGTGGAGGTGTGTTCTCCCCAGTACTATGCTTTCTAGGTCTTTTATTATGAAGGCATGCTATATTTTCTCAAAGACTTTTCTTCTTCTATTGAGATAATCATGTGATGCCTTTAAGAAAATTTATATGGTTGATTACATTTATTGACTTATGTATGTTGAACCATCCTAGCACCTCCAGGATATAGCTAATTTTACTGTAGTGTGTATTCTTTTTGATAGGTGCCTTTATTTCCTTTATTTGGCTTGCAAATATTTTACTACCAATTTTAACATATGTTCATTAGGGTTATTGGCTTTTAGCATTTTTTTTTTTTTTGTGTGTGTGTACATGTGTTACTTTTTGGTATTAAAGTGATGCTGGCTTTATAGAGGAGTGTGAAAGTACTCCTTCCCTTTTTATTTTTGAAAAAGTAATTCAGGGAGTATTGGTTGTAGATCTGTGGAAGTCTGGTATAATTCTGCTGTGAATCCATCTGTGCCTGGGTTTCTTTCCGTCAGAAGGATTTTTATTGCTGTTTCAATCTTCTTTGTTATGGATTTGTTTAGATTGTTTATCTCTTCTTGGTTTAACTTTAGTGGTTTCTTTTAGATTTCTTTTAGATTTTCCAAATTAATGGAGTACAGATTTTTAAAGTATTCCCTTATGATATCCTGAATTTCTTTGGGATCTGTTGTAATCTTTTACTATTCATTTCTGATTCTGTTAATTTGAGTCCTCCCGTTATTTTGGCTAGTTGGGTCAAGAGTCTGTCAATCTTTTTTATCTTCTCAAAACAAAACAAAACAATCCCTCAAACTGCTCTTAGAATCCTTGATTCTTTCTAATATATTGTTTTTTATTTGTTTGTTTTGATCTCATTTATTTCTTCTCCAAGTTTTATTATTTCTTGCCATCTACTGGATTTGGGTTTGGTTTGTTCCTGTTTGTCCAAAGTCTTGAGTTGCATCATTAAGTTATTTACTTGTGCTCTTTCTGATTTTCTAAGTAGGCACTTAGAGATAAAAAATTTTCCTCTTGTGACTGATTTTAATGTGTTATGATTTTCATTTTCATTTAGTCCAGGAATTAAAAAAATTATTCTTTGACCCATATCATCAACAAATAATGAGTTATTTAATGTCCATGTGTTTGTGTACTTACTAGATGTTTGTTATAAATTTTATATTTTAAAAATTATAGTTAGATTGTACACAGAGCTATTTCTACTTTTCTGATTTTGTTAAGTTCTGTTGTATGTCCCAGGATGTAGTCTGTTTTAGAGAAATTTTATTGGCCTGCTGATTAGAATGCATATTCATTGATGTTTTAGCGGAATATCTTGTATATATCTGTTAAGTCTATTTGATATGTAATATCATTTAATTCTAAGGTTTCTTTGTTTATTTTTTGTTCAGATAATCTTTCTACTGAAGAAAGTGGGATAATGAAATTGTGTAGTATTATTGAGTTGGTGTTAATATTTGTCTTTAATTGAAGTAATATGCTTTTAATGAAATTTGGCTCACCTGAATTTGGTTCTTATGTATTTAGGACTATAATATCTTCTTGGTTAATTGTTCCCTGGATCAGAATGAAGTTCCTTCTTTATTGCTTCTTATTAGTTTTAGTTTGAAGTCTATTTCATCAGATACCATTTTCTTGGGTGCCTTTTTCTATTCTATCTCTTTTAGGTAATCTCTTATTTAAAGTTTAATTTCTTGTAGAGAACAGGAATATGGATTTTGTTTCTTTAATCTGCTCTACTATGTTTCTTTAGATTTGAAAATCGTGGTAAGTAATAGATAAAGTTATTAGTGAAAGTGTGTATTGATTGGAATGATTTTGTTGCATATTGCTGTTAGTGTTTCTAGTCATATTTGTGTCTCACTAGCTATGGCATCATTTGTTTCCTTTTTAAGTATCTTGCCTGTGTTTGTTCCTCTCTTCATTCTGGAATATTACTTTCAGTATTCTCCATAAGGTTGCTTTGGTGGGTGTGAATTCCATTACACTACTTGTGTCATGGATTTATTTTTCTTTCAACTATGGATGATAGTTTTTCTGGGTAAAGTAGTCTATGTTGGCACCCATGGTATTTGTGAACTTGGAGTACATGTCTCCAGGTACTCCTGGCTTTCAAAGATTTTTTTTTGGCAGGAAACACAGCTGTTATTGTGGTGTATTTTCCTTTATATGTGACTTACGTTTTTTCTTTTGCAGATTTTACTACTTTCCTTGTTCTGTATATCTAATGTTTTATGCATTTGTTTTGTAGGCAGTTTCTTTCCTAGTCTTTTTATTTGGTGTTCTGTGTCATGTGCTCATTGAATCTGTATAAGCAAGTCTTTCCTTACTTTGGGGAAGCATTCTTCTATGACCTTGATGATCTTGTCTATGCCATTGACTTTGGTTCTTCTCCCTCTCTATGCCAATAATTTAAAGCTTTGTGCATTTCATGGTTCCCAAAGTTCCTGTGTATTCCTTTACTGTTTTAAATTTTTCTTTTCATATTCATTTCTTGTATGGTCTAATTACTTTTTCTTCAAGACTAAATGTTCTATCTTTTACTGGATCCATTCTATGTATGAGGCACTTCCCCTGAGTTTTATAATTGGGTTATTGAGTTCTTCAATTCCATTTTAATTTCAGCTTTAGTTTTTTCCTCAGTGTTTCTATCTCTTTATTTAATTTGGTTTTCAAATACCAGATTGCCTTAATCATTTCATTTATCCTTGTATTTATGTTTTCTCACACATTTATTCTCTTTGTTTATTTTTTTAATTATTATGTGCTTTAATTTTAAACATCAGCCATGGGTTCCCCTGTCCTCCCCCCTGGCCGCCCCCACACCCACCTTTCCCCCAACCCCTCCCCTCCATTCCCATGTCCTCCAGGACCAAGACTCCCCTGGGGATCATTTAAACCTGGTGGATTCAGTACACACAGGTCCAGTCCCCTCCTTCCAGGCTGAGCAAAGTGTCACTGCATAAGCCCAAGGTTCCAAACAGCCAGCTCATGCATTAAGGACAGGTCCTCGTCTCGCAGACTGGGTGCCTCAGAAACAGATCAAGCTATTCAGTTGTCTCACTTATCCAGAGGGCCTGATCTAGCTGGGGGCTCCTCAGCCGTTGGTTCATAATTCATGTGCTTCCATTCAATTGGCTATTTGTCCCTGTGCTTTTTGCAATCTTGGATTCAACAATTCACGCTCTTACAGTCTCTCCTCTTTCTCGAGAGTTGGACACCTGGAGCTCCACCTGGGGCCTGGATGAGGATCTCTGCATCCACTTCTATCAGTTATTGGATGAGACTTCCAAGACGACTGTTAGGGTATTTGGCCATCTGATCACCAGACTAGGTCAGATCAGGCTTTCTCTCGACCATTGCCAGGAGTCTACAGAGGATATATCTTTGTGGATTTCTGGGGACCTCTCCAGCACTCTGCCTATTCCTGTTCTCATGTGGTCTTCATTTATCATGGTCTGTTATTCCTCTTTCTCCCTTTCTGTTCTTGATCCAGCTGGGATCTCCTGCTTCCCTAAGCTTTCTTTCCCTCAAACCTTGCCCTTCATTACTCCCGCTGTTGTCCATGTAGATCTCATCCATTTCTCTATCATTGGGTGATCCCTGTGTCTTTCCAAGGGTCCTGTTTTCTAGGTAGCCTCCCTGGAGTTGTGAGTAGCAGTCTAGTCATCTTTGTTTTACATCTAGTATCCTCCAATGAGTGAGTACATACCATGTTTGTCCTTCTGAGTCTGAGTTACCTCACTCACGATGATTTTTTCTAGATCTATCCATTTGCCTGCAAACCTCATGATGTCATTGTTTTCCTCTGCTGAGTAGTACTCCATTGTGTATATGTACCATATTTTCTTTATCCATTCTTCAGTTGAAGGGCATCTAGGTTGTTTCCAGGTTCTGGCTATTACAAACAAAGCTGATACAAACATTGCTGAGCAAATGTCCTTGAGGTATGATTGGGCAAGAATGCTACAGCTGGGTCTTGAGGGAGATAGATTCCCAATTTTCTAAGGAAGAACCATATTGATTTCCAAAGTGGCTGTACAAGCTTGCATTCCCACCAGCAGTGGAGGAGAGTTCCCCTTGATCCACATCCTCTCCAGCATAAGCTGTCATCTGTGTTTTTGATCTTAGCCACTCTGACAGGTGTAAGCTGGTATCTCAGAGTCATTTTGATTTGCATTTCCTGAATAATTAGGGATGTTGAGCAATTCCTTAAATGTCTTTCAGCCATTTGAACTTCCTCTGTTGAGAATTCTCTGTTTAGTTCTATAGCCCATTTCTTAATTGGACTGTTGGGCATTTTGATGTCTAATTTCTTGAGTTCTTTATATATTCTGGATATCAGCCCTCTGTCAGATGTGGGGTTGGTGAAGACCTTTTCCCATTCTATAGGCTGTTGCTTTGTCTTGTTGACCCGTGTCCTTTGCTCTACAAAAGCTTCTCAGTTTCAACAGGTCCCATTGATCAATTGTTTCCCTCAGTGTCTGTGCTACTGGTGTTATATTTAGAAAGTGATCATGCATTCAAGAGTACTTCCTACTTTCTCTTCTATCAGGTTCAGAGTAACTGGATTTATGTTGAGGTCTTTGATCCACTTGGACTTAAGTTTTGTGCATGGTGACAGATATGGATCTATTTGCAGCCTTCTACACATTGACGTCCAGTTATGTCAGCACCATTTGTTGAAGATGCTTTCTTTTTTCCATTGTACATTTTTGTCTTCTTTGTCAAAAATTATATGTTCATAGGTGTGCAGGTTAATGTCAGGTCTTCAATTAGATTCCATTGGTCTACATGTCAGTTTTTATGCCAGGACCAAGCTGTATTTATTATAGTAGCTCTATAGTAGAGCTTGAGGTCAGGGATTGTGATGCCTCCAGATGTTGTTTTATTGTACAGGATTCTTTTGGCTATCCTGGGTTTATTGTTTTTCCATATGAAGTTGAGTATTATTCTTTCCAGATCTGTGAAGAATTGTGTTGGTAATTCGATGGGGATTGCATTGAATCTGTAGATTGCTTTTGGTAAGATTGCCATTTTTACTATGTTAATCCTGCCTATCCAAGAGCATGGGAGATCTTTCCATTTTCTGACATCTTCTTCAATTTCTTTTTTCAGGGCCTTAAAGTTCTTTTCATATAGGTCCTTCACATGCTTAGTTAGTGTAACCCCAAGGTATTTTATATTATTTGTGGCTATTGTAAAGGGTGATGTATCTCTGATTTCCTTCTCAGCCTGTTTGTCTATTGTATATAGGAGGGTTACTGATTTTTTTTGAGTTGATCTTGTATTCTGCTATGTTGCTGAAGGTTTTTATTAGCTGTATCAGTTACTTGGTTGAATTTTTGGGGTCACTCATGTATACTGTCATCTCGCTCCAAGACCTTTATCATGAAGGGGTGTTGGATTTTGTCAAATGCCTTTTCTGCATCTAGAGATGATCATGTGGTTTTTTTCTTTGAGTTTGTTTATATGGTGTATTTCATTGACAGACTTTCGTATATTGAACCACCCTTGCATCCCTGGGATGAAGCCTACCTGATCATGGTGGATAATTGTTTTGATGTGTTCTTGGAGTCTGTTCACCAGAATTTTATTGAATATTTTTGCATCAATGTTCATGAGGGAGATCTGTCTATAGTTCTCTTTCTTTGTTGCATCTTTGTTTGGTTTAGGAATCAGGGTAATTGTAGCCTCATAGAAGGAGTTTGGTAATATTCCATCTGCTTCTATTGTGTGGAACAATTTAAAGAGTATTGGTATTAAGTCTTCTTTGAAGATCTGGTAGTATTCTGCAGTGAAACCATGTGGTCCAGGGCTTTTTTTGGTTGGGAGATTTTAATGACTGATTCTATTTCCTTAGGGGTTATTGGACTATTTAAATGGTTTATCTGGTCTTGATTTAACTTAGGTATGTGGTATCTATCCAGAAAATCATCCATTTCTTTTAGATTTTCCAGTTTTGTGGAATAGAGGTTTTTGAAGTATGACCTGATGATTCTCTGGATTTCCTCATTGTCTGTTGTTTTGTCCCCCTTTTCATTTCTGCTTTTGTTAATTTGGATGCTCTCTCTCTGTGTTTTGGTTAGTTTGTATAAGGGCTTGTCTATCTTGTTGATCTTCTCAAAGAACCAACTCTTTGTTTCATTAATCCTTTGTATTTTTCTCTTTATGTCTATTTTATTGATTTCAGTTCTCAATTTGATAATTTCCTGGTGTCCATTCCTCCTGGGAGACTTTGCTTCTTCCTGTTCACAGGCTTTCAGGTGTGCTGTCAAGTCACTAGGGTGAGATTTCTCCAGCTTCTTTATGTGGGCATTCAATGCTATGAATTTCCCTCTTAGCACTGCTTTCATAGTGTCCCATAAGTTTGAGTATGTGGTGCATTCGTTTTCATTGATCTCTAGGAAGTCTTTAATTTCTTTCTTTATTTCTTCCTTAACCCATTGGTGATTCAGTTGAGCATTATTCAGTTTCCATGAGATTGCAGGATTTCTGTAGTTTTTTCTGTTGTTGAAATCTAACTTTAAACCATGGTGGTCTGATAGAACACTGGAGGTTATTCCAATTGTTTTGTATCTGTTGAGATTTGCTTTGTGGCCAAGTATGTGGTCGATTTTAGAGAAGGTTCCATGGGGTACTGAGAAGAAGGTATATTCTTTTTTGTTTGGGTCAAATGTTCTGTAGATATCAATTAAGTCCATTTGAGCCATAACATCAGTTAAGTCCATTATGTCTCTGTTAAGTTTCAATTTGTCCAATCTGTCCAGAGGTGAAAGTGGGGTGTTGAAGTCTCCTACTATTAATGTGTGGGGTTTTATATATGATTTAAGCTTTAGTAATGTTTCTTTTACATATGTGGGTGCCCTTGTGTTTGGGGCATAAATGTTCAGAATGGAGACTTCATCTTGGTGGCTCTTTCCTGCGATGAGTATGTAATGTCCTTTATGATCTTTTTTGATTTCAGTTTGAAGTCTATTTTGCTGGATATTAGGATGGCTACACCAGCTTGCTTCTTAAGACCATTTGATTGGAAAGTCTTTTCCCAGCCTTTTATTCTTAGGAGGTGTCTGTCTTTGAATTTGAGGTATGTTTCTTGTATGCAGCAGAAAGATGGGTCCTGTTTTTGTATCCATTCTGTTAGTCTGTGTCTTTTTAATATGTGAATTAAGTCCATTGATATTAAGGGATATTAATGACCAGTGATTGTTTGTTCCTGTTATTATTTTTATTTTTTGGTGGTAGTGTGTGTGTACTTCTCTTCTTTGGGGTTTACTACTGTGGTGTTATCTATTGCCTGTGTTTTCATGGGTATATCTGCCTTCCTTAGGTTGGAATTTTCCTTCTAGTGCTTTCTTAGGGCTGGGTTTGTGGATAAGTATTGTTTAAATCTGGTTTTGTCTTGGAAGGTCTTGTTCACTCCATCTATGATGATTGAAAGTTTTGCTGGGTCTATTAGTCTAGGCTGGCATCCATGGTCTCTTAGTGTCTGCATTATATCTGTCCAGGTCCTTCTGGCTTTTAAAGTCTCCATTGAGAAATCGGGTGTTATTCTGATGGGTTTGCCTTTATAAGTCACTTGGCCTTTTTTCCTTTGCTGCCCTTAGTATTCTTTCTTTATTCTGTACATTTAATTGTTTAATTATTATGTGGCGAGGGGACTTTTTTGGGGGGCCTAGTCTGTTTGGTGTTCTATATGCTTCTTGTATCTTCATAGGCATTTCGTTCTTTAAGTTGGGAAAGTTTTCTTCTATGATCTTGTTAAATATATTTTCTGTGCCTTTGAGTTGTTATTCTTCTCCTTTCTCTATCCTTATTATTTGTAGGTTTGGTCTTTTCATGTTGTCCCAAATTTCTTGGACATTTTGGGTCATGACTTTGTTGGTTTTAGTGTTTTCTTTGACTGATGAATCTATTTCTTCTACTGTATCTTCCACACCAGAGATCCTCTCTTCCATCTCTTGCATTCTGTTGGTTAATCTTGTATCTGAATTTCCTGTTCGTTTACTCAGATTTTCTATTTCCAGCATTCCTTCTGCTAGTGTCTTCTTAATTTTTCCTATTTCCCTCTTCAGGTCTTGGACTGTCTTCCTTGCTTATTCATGATTTTCTTTCAAGGATTTATTGTTTTCTTCTGCTTAATTGTCCTTTCCTCCATTTTTTTATAGCGTCCTTCCCATTTTTTGTTTGTCTGTTCCTCTACTTTATTTTTGATTTCTTCTATATAAGGTTCTAGCCTCTTCATAATGTTACTTATAAGGTTGTTTTCTTCTTCTTCTTCTTCCATTCTGTGATGTTCAGGTCTAGCTGTTGGAGAAGGGATAGGTTCTAGTGATGTTGTATTGGTCTTTATTTTGTTGTGTGTACTTCTGCCTTGACTTCTGCCCATCTCCTCTTGGGTTTGTTCTTGGTCTTATCAGTGTACTTGGTCCAGAGAGAGTTGAGATTTAGGGAGCCTTTCTCTGGGGCAGATGGAAGCTCTGGGCCAGATGGGAGCTCTGGTCCAGGTGAGAGTGCTGGCCAGATAGGAGCTGAGGGCCTGGACTCTAGTCTTGGGAAGTCCCTGGGGTCTCCTCATTTTGTCCAGATGGGAGTTCCAGGGCAGGCTTTAAGCTTAGGGCTATTATCTGATTCCCAGGAAGTGGCTGGGGTCTCTGGCAGATGGGTGTGGGGGCAGGATGTGGAGACTACAGGGTCTGCCTGCAGTCTTGGAAATGGGGAGCCTTCCCACAGGGCCTGCCAATTGGCAGGAAACTGGGGCCAAGTTGGTCAGGTCCTCCTGGGATGGCCTGTGTCTAGTGGTGGGACCCAGGGTCAGTTTCCTCTCTGACTATAACCCCAGGCACTCACCTCTTGTCTAGATGGGCGTTTCGGGGTGGATGGGTGCTGGGGGTTGGTTTCTGAGTCTCAGGAAGTGGCTGGGGTCTCAGGCAAATGGGTGTGGGGCCAGGGTGTGGAGACTGCAGTGTCTGCCTGCAGTCTTGGAAAAGGGAAGCCTTCCAGCAGTGCCTGCTGATTGGCAGGAAACTGGGGCCAAGTTGTTCAGGTCCTCCCGGGATGGCCTGTGTCCAGTGGTGGGACCCAAGGGCAGTTGCCTCTCTGGCTATAACCCCACATTTATTCTCTTTAAACAACACTAATTATATTCAGTAGGTTTTATTTAGATAGTTATGCATATATATGTATAAGAATTATAATAAAAGAAAAAGAGGCATTTAATTTGAGAGGGAGTGACGGAAAGGACACGCCAAGGTTTGGAGGGAATAAAGGAAAGGGGGAAATGAAGTAATTATATTTTGAACAAAAAAAGAGGCATAGCTATAAAGTAGAAGAAAGACTGATGACATGGACAGACTGTCGGGAGCATTCCAAAGGAGAACTTTCAGAGAAATCTTCTGGACAAAGGAAAATAGCTGACTTTTATATCTTTAGCGTGTAAAGGAAAATTCCACACTTCACGACTTAATTTGGGGTGCTCTAAGTTACAAGGAGCATAGAGGGAACTGGGTACTGGTCAGGTTCATAAATTCAGAGCCTAGGATAGCATTTTAAGTCTACTAGACAGAGATGGAACTACATCAGGGCATCGTCTTACTTCTTCAGGCTATAGGCTATGGCAGCTTAGAGTAACCTTAGAGTAACTGTAACAGACTAAAGAATGAGTAAATCTTCCAAATTATTGAAAAAATTACATATTTCATGGAAAATTCAGAACAAAAAGTGGCGAGTTGGTGTGACAGTATGTTTACCAGGAAAGTTAAATCTCTTTGGTGAAGTCCTGGGAAGGAGATGTGTGGTTTAACCACAGCCTGGTCAGAGCTTCAGTGATTATAGAGAGGTTGAAATGTTGCAGTTCCTGGCCCTGATTACAGATTATTTTGTGTTGTCATGGCCCCATATTAGATATTTATTACCAACGTCTGTGTGTTATTTAGCATTTTTGTGACTACTAGGTAAATCCTTTGGCTTGTACAGACACAGCTTCTCCTAGCCAAAAGGCCCTTGATTGACTGAGCTTCTCCTGCTTTTCTATCAATCTTTTTTGCCCTAGAGCAAGTGCCTTAATACTTATTTTCTCAGCTATTCATAAGAACAAAAGAAGCTAGATTGTATAGCCTATCTCTATCCATACATCTCTCTATCTACCTAGCTGTATCTATCTATCTATCTATCTATCTATCTATCTATCTATCTATCTATCTATCATCAATCCCCATATTCAGCACAGTATCTTTCATAGAACGGACTTAAGCATTTATTTAATAAACAAACATTGAGCACTATTTATATTATTAAAAATTTCAGTGTTGAGGTTCTGTGTTATGTGCATGAGAACGTAAAAGGTTTTAGAATACACAATATTTACCCTGAACTTGTCCCTAATTTAAAAAGAGGAACAAGAAGAGACACAGATATTGTTATAACATGGGGAAAACAATAGAGTTGGAGTGACTAACTAGCTCTGTGACCTTAGACAAGTTATTTCTCTTCCCTATTCTTTTATTTACCAATGTGCAATGTTTAACTGTTTCTTAGAGTTTTGGTTTTCAAATCCAGTGTGCAAAAGTACATTAGCCAAATTATTTTTTCCCCATGTTCTATCCCTACAGAATTTGATTCAGAAGCTCAGGGGTAGGTTACAAGAATTCCTTTGGCCCTCTACAATGCAGCAGTGATACATGCATTGCTATGTTTGGGGAAGACCTAATCTAGTGCCTGTTAGTTTGGACATCTTATTACCTTGTAATTGTAGAACAAGCTCACCTTAGAAAACATAGCAGAAAGTAGTTGTATTTAGGTACACTGTTCATTTAAAGTCAGGAAATATTTTTATTTATTTATTTTTATTTTTTGTTATTTATTATATTTGTGTTTTAATTTTACACATCAGCCATGGGTTCCCCTGTCCTCCCTCCTCCTGTCCCGTCCCCCCCTCCCCCCCTCCCCTCCATTCCCATCTCCTCCAGGGCCAAGACTCCCCTGGGGATTCATTTAAACCTCCTCGATTCAGTACAGGCAGGTCTAGTCCCCTCCTTCCAGGCTGAGCAAAGTGTCCCTGTGTAAGCCCAAGGTTCCAAACAGCCAGCTCATGCACTAAGGACAGGTCCAGGTCCCACAACCTGGGTGCCTCCAAGCTATTCAATTGTCTCACTTATCCAGAGGGCCTGCTCCACCTGGGGCCTCCACACAGCCTTTGGTTCATAATTCATGTGCTTCCATTCGTTTGGCTATTTATCTCTGTGCTTTTCCAATCTTGGTCTCAACAATTCACGCTCTTACAGTACCTCCTGTTTCTCGGCAATTGGACTCTTGGAGCTCTACCTGGGGCCTGGTCAAGGATCTCTGCATCCAGTTCCATAACTTATTGGATGAGAGTTCCAGCATGACAGTTAGGGTGTTTGGCCATCTGATGACCAGACTAGGTCAGCTCAGGCTTTCTCTTGACCATTGCCAGCAGTCTACAGAGGATGTATCATTGTGGATTTCTGGGGACCTCTCCAGCACTCTGCCTATTCCTGTTCTCATGTCATCATTTATCATGGTCTGTTATTCCTTGTTCTCCCTTTCTGTTCTTGATCCACATGATCATCTCAGTAGACACAGAAAAGGCATTTGACAAAATCCAACACCCCTTCATGATAAAGGTCTTGGAGTGATCAGGAATACAGGGAACATACCTAAACATAATAAAGGCAACCTACAGCAAGCCAACAGCCAACATCAAATTAAATGGAGAGAAACTCAAAGCAATACCACTAAAATCAGGAACAAGACAAGGCTGTCCCCTCTCACCATACTTATTCAATATAGTACTTGAAGTTCTAGCCAGAGCTATAAGACAACATAAGGAGATTAATGGGATACAATTAGGAAAGGAAGAAGTCAAGCTTTCCCTATTTGCAGATGACATGATAGTATATATGAGTGACCCCCCAAATTCAACCAAGGAACTGATACAGCTTATAAACAATTTTAGCAACATAGCAGGATACAAGATCAACATAAAAAAAATCAGTAGCCCTCCCCTAGGCAACAGACAAACAGGTGATCAGAGATACATCACCCTTTACAATAGCCACAAATGATATAAAATACCTTGGGGTTACTCTAACTAAGCATGTGAAGGACCTAAAGTCAGGAAATATTTTATTACTTAGGTAAAGAACATGGGGCCTGATGGAAAAGATGATGTTAAAATTGATGATTAAGACTGGATAGAGAGATGGGTAAGTTAATGTTTGCTTGGTATTTAATGTAACATAGCTATTGGCCAGAATATATAGGGCTGCAGGAGGAAAATGACCTGTTTTGATGCAATGGATCAGAGCTCTAGTTTTCTTTTTGCTCTCAAAGTTGTTTTCTTTTGTAGATGAAATATTTTATTGCTTCAGTTTGCTTGCTGGAAATATAGCTTGTGGTCAGGTGGTGAGAGGCATCATGAGGCTTTTGTGTGTGTGTGTGTGTGTGTGTGTGTGTGTGTGTGTGTGTGTGAAATAAAAGAGTACAACCTTCCTCAAGCCTCTAGGGGCTATGCTCTTTGTGATCCACTTAGGTTAGTCCCCATTGGACTTCTGGTTAGATACAAAGACTATCATGACCACTATGTTATTTAAAATAATAGATTTACTGCAGAATTATTATTATTAAACCAAAGTTGGCTTTTTTGTTTAGATGAAGCCATATAAAAGCAACATTCTGAGTAAATTATATAGCGTCCACTTGATGAAATAATGAGCCTAAGTTTAGGGGATGAAAGTAATGATCTAATGCAATATTTAGAATGAGTGTTTAGTATGTAGTTATTAACCTAAAAGTCACATCCTGCATTCTTTTAATTTGTGAAAAATTTGTCACTAATTGCCCAAGAAACCTCTGATTTTTCATACAAAATCACCTCATAGCTGTTGACGTTTTCCCCCTTCTCCCGCCTTAAAATAAAGCCCTATAAACATCAGATTACTCTCAGATCTGTATGCCCTCTTTAAATATTGAACTGCTAAGTTTAGCCCCATTGCTCTCTTTTCAAAAATAGAATTCTTTCCCCATCCAACTTTGTCTTTGAGAAGCTACCAACAAATCATGGTTTTATTTTAATGACAACTGGCTTAAAATCTTATTTAACCTTTCTGTCCATTGAGAACCTGCTAATTCTTAAGCATATTGGAGATTAATTACTGATATATAAAGAAAATGGATAGTATCTTCCATTTAGAAGCAATTTGAGAGATAAGTTCTGGTATTTAATTCAAATTCACTCTAATTGAGGCAGAGTCAGGCAAACAGAAGTAAAATAATTAAAGGGCTGGGCAGGTCAATCTCTGTGAGTTCCAGGCTAGCCTGGTCTTCATACTGAATTTCAAGACATCAAGGGCTATATAGAGAAACCCTAACTCAACACACACACACACACACACACACACACACACACACACACACACGCACACACACACAATTGAAAGAGAAAAATAAGAAAATAAGATAGGTAAGAAATAAGGTAGCCAGGTTGATATTCTGCCTTGAGTCTAGCCCTTACTTATCTCATTTCAGAGTTTGCAGTTTTGATTGTGATCATCTCCCAATCTACTGCTTCATGTATCTTTGCTGACTTTAAAGTAAAGAATAGACATAATACAACTATAGTGATTAATTTCTTGTAATATTTATCTTTATGAATTTGAATTCTTGTAGTATTATCAGTGTCTTAGAAAGTGACTTTGGGATTTTTTTGAAAGAAAAATACATAGGACCACAAAAAGAAAGAAATATCTGTCTTATAGATTTCAGACTTCAGAAAATGTCTCCAAAATTCAGGAAGAGGCATCTTGAGAAAATGGCTACAATTGCATCCCTTTTGTCTTATTATTTGACAGCTTAAAGGAATAGTAGGGTTAGAAGTACAGATGTTAATCGAAAACTTTAAAATCATTTACTGTTTTGTAAATTGTGTTCATACTCTCTGTGGTTAGTTATATCAAATGCTTCATTTCAAGCACTTGGGATATTATCTGCCTATATATTAGGATTTCAAATATTTTTGATTTTGAAGTACTTTAAAACCCATAAGTTTAGCTAAAATGAGCATAACTTTATAGGGAAAATGTTTGGGGGTCAAAGAGGTCAAATTAGATGCCAACAGTCATGTACGTACTTGGAAGTTGGCAAAACTTAGAAACCATGAATCTGGAATCCCTTCCAGGGCATTTTCACTACAAAATGTTCTTTTGATTTTGCATTTTGAAAGACACGGAAGTGGTCTGTGAAATGATCATTAGCACTAGGCAGCCCAAGCAGCCCTGCAGTGTTTCATGGTTCAAATGCCCAAGACCAGATGGAAGTCCAGAAGTGGATGACTCAGAATTTATTAGTTTTGCCACCTGGGTAGTACAGCCAAACCAGCTGCCACAAGGCAGTTCCAATTTCAGCAGAGCAGTAAATGAACAAAAAAAAAAAATGAGAGTCAATCTCCATAGTAAAGGAAAATGGCTGATACAGCAGCAAGATTCACTCAGCATGATTCCTGTTGACAGCTCTTGTAGGAAGTAGAGTTCTCATTCCAGGCACATGGCAAGAAATGGTTAAGGCACCTTGCCACGAAAAATCAGTACCTGAGTTGTTCCAGAAGCTACTGTCAGTTTTGGGTGTGTTTGAATTACAGGCTTGGTAGGTTCCCAGTTACAACTGATGATCTCGAAAAGGAAAATTAAGCCAGTGCTATAGCAAAGCTATGTCATGAAGCCAGATGTTTTTTTTTCCCCCTGTAATTATAAAATATCATTTATCACCCTTTTACAGCCCTGATCTTTGGAGGCCTGCATATTCAGGGATCCTAAGATCCCTGTGGATGGTCACAGAAATCCTTCCATTATCCTCATGATTTCCTTATGTGGATCTGAAAGTTTACAGGATGTGCCTATGATCCCAATACACAGCAGGATGAGGAAGGAAGGAGAATTGCTGCACGTTTGAAGCTAGCCTGGCCTATAAAGTTTGTTCCTGGGTAGCCTGGTTATAGACTGAGTCTCTGTCTCAACTCTCAAACCACTAACAAGCCAACTGAAGTCAAAATAAGAGATTTTTCAGGATCTGTCCACAGAACACTAAGATTCAGAGAATGGAGCTGAGGTTTCAGATGACTCCTAAATAGATCTATGGTGCTCAAAAACAAAATGAGCCTAATAATGAAGGCATGGAGAATCAGACCAAATTGAGAGAGGTAGGAATTTTTGCTTAGATGAGGAAGGTTTATTTATTTTTATTTTATTTTTAACTTTCTTTTTATTTATTTTTTTGTGTCTTTCACATCATGCATCTCAATCCCATTCATTTCCTGTCCCTGCATATTTGCCCTCTGTCCTTGCAGCCTCCTCTCCCAGAGAAATTTTAAGAGAAAAAAGAAAAATGAAAAGAAAAAAAAGGGGGTGGGATGTCATCATGGAAGCTGTAGTGTGACATAATGAGTCATGCAGTAAACCCTTTTGTCCACTTATCTTTACTTGTAAGTGTTCATTGCAAAGAGTCATTGGTCTGGTTCGAGGCCTCTGGTTTCTCCTATACTATGGATGCTGGTCCCTCACTGGGACTCCTCTTGGTTATCCTGCTGTTGCCCTGCATTGTGGAGATCCTGCAGCTTTGGGTCTTCAGAGTCCCTTCAGGTGCTCCAACAGGTCACAGATGGTGTGGATATTGGTACGGGACAACTTATAACCCTGGTTCTGGGCCTGGGTAGAGCTCTCCTGCATTGCCTTGGTGAATTCACCCTTTGCATCAATGAGCAAATGGTGGGGCTAATTCTCCTGTTTCATGTCCTCAGAATCAGATCTCCCACATCTACACCTTCAGGGCCAGCTATACTGTGTTGCCTAGGCATGGTGTAGGGCCATTCTTCTGGATGCTGAAGCAGATGAGGGACAGGGCTAGCTTTCCTTCCCTCTTGACCTCAGGGCTAGCTTTCCCACCTGCCTCAGGTGTTGATGGGCAGGGATGGGGTGGGATAGTGGGTATCTCTCTCCTGCCCTTATTGCTACATGACAGGTGAATAATAGGGACAGCTTTTCCATGCTCACAATATTGGGGCTGGCTTGCCCACACCTCTGCCAATGGAGTTGGATCTATTTTCCTGCCCCTGCAAGGTACAGGGCCTGCTCTTCCAAGTACTACAGATAGTGGTGGGTAGGGGCACCTTTCCTGTCCTTTTGACCCAGCTCTCCTACCTCTCTCAGGCATTGATGGATGCAAAGGAGAGGGGAAGAAAGGTTTATTAATGAATTAAAAAAAATCTCATTTTCCTATGTAAAAAATGCTTGGGCATTATTTTTTCTTCAAAATGCAACTAAACTGACTGAATAGAAGCTTGGCATTATTTCTGTTTATATGTTGAAAAGCTCAGAAGACTGTAGCTCCTTGCTTTGGTTTCCTGGCCTTAGTGATGGTGCAGGCTTTTTGGTGTTATCATGACAAAAAGAATAAGGGCATAGCCAGAGAGGGGAGTTCATATGCTAGTTGCTGACATATCTTGTTGTGGCTTTTTTTTGCTTGTTTTTTTTTTTTTGCCCATGGCTAGATCAAGGTGCTGTTGGCTTGGCTGACATCTGCCTACAGATGGCCTTTTTAGGAGATGAATTTTTCTGTGTTCATATTTCTAAACTGATCATTACTTAGTCATGTAATAATGTTCTTTATTTGTATGAAGAGAATGCAGACATGTATATGTTCTCACTGAATTTGTGTCTTTTCCCCTCTATGATGACAAGAAGTGAAATGGTTTTTATACTATAACATTTTGTTAATGATTACAGGTAAATTAACTTTTTCTTTCTATTTTTATTCTGGCAGGTGGCATGTTTGACCCAAGTAGCTGCTAATTATCTTATTGGTCAAAAGGAAGCAAAATGCTGGGGCACAGCTCATGGCAGCATTGTTCCTTATCAGGTACAATTTAGACTTCATTACTATGATCTGCAGATCTGTACAATAGGACTCTGGGAATTAATTTTTGTTTTTTGCAAACCCTCCAGCATTGTTCTGTAATGTGTCTCTGACTTATTATAGCAAGGTTCAGTTGTTCTCCTTAATTTTTTTCATATTTCTTCACCAGAATATTTGTAACAGAACACTTAAATGGATCAAAGGAACTTATAGAAAAGGAATTTCTTTGGAGCTCATAATATGATGGTGTCTTCATTTCTTTCTTTTTATTTTCCTTTCACCCAAAAGCTTCTGTTACACCATTGACTTTAGCTACTTTATAAAGCACTGTGAATTATCATGCTAGCTATAAAACAAATGTTACCTTCCTTCTCCATCTGACAATAATATTCTCACAGGGTTAGAGTGAAGTGAAAATTTGCGTGTGATGGATCTCCATCCTTGGAGAAAAACAGATGGTTTGAGCTGCTGTTCTTTATTAAGTGTCTAAACCTCAGAAATTCTGGACTTTGGCTAGTGAAAATGAATATGTGAAGAAACTGTGACTCTTTAGAAATAAAAGCTCTACTATGTCTTCCCAGCCACTAGCCTTAGCCTAGCCTAGTTGCATATTTCTTTACATTTCCTTTCATTTGTCAAACTTTCCATACTACATCATGAATTTAAGAGGAGTGAGGTCTTTCTCATCATTTCTCTCATATTCAATAGAAATGTAGGCAGTGTACCCTGGAAGTATCTGCATAATAAATGGATGGATTTAGCTCTAGCTATTTCAACATGTGTATTCTTGACAGGAAACAGAAAACTCAGAATTTTTTGTTTGCTAGGAAATCCATCAGCACTTCCAGTCATCCTTTCAATGTTAAGAGATTATTTCCTTGGGCAGGTCTAGTTTCATTTCCATTTCTTTTAAACCCATATTTGAGGAAAGTATAATCCACTGTGAGCCCAGCATGCTTCCCTCTCTTGTTCTGTTTATGACCATTTTATACCTGAGACTTTGCTATGATTTCTTGGTATAGCTGCTTTTCTCAAGTTGAGTTACCTTCTGGGATAATTATAAGTTTGGAGGATTTCTTCAGTACCTCCTTTTTTGTCCCCACTAATGGATTCTTGACCACCATAGGGACATTTGCTTCCCCAACTAAGATTTTCTTGTGGCTTCAGGTCCCTTCAACTCTTTTCACTGTTTCTTCTCATCCAGTTTGCTCCTAGATCAGGTGTATGGTTTAGTGATTCATAATTATAATTGATGATGAAAATTCTCAAGGGTTTTTTTTTTTTAGCAAAGCACAATGTTAGAATTTATGTGAATTCATCTCAAATAATGGAAATTCAGGCTTCATCCTTTGATGTATATGAAGAAAGTAGCATTTCTGAGTTGGAAAGCTTTGTAGGATAATTCTAAGTCACATTACAAAAATATAAAAGTTTCTTTTTTTGATAAAAATAGAATATCCACTTTAAAAGCTTGCTATAGACCTTAGCTATCCCTCCTAGGCATCCATACCTAGAATTCTGGCATCCCAAGTAAGCTCTTAATTGTTTTACTGTGAGGGACAAAGGAATTCAGAATGTTTGGCCCTTGTTTTAGAAGGTTAAGTGTATAAAAGTCTCTCTCTCTCTCTCTCTCTCTCTCTCTCTCTCTCTCTCTCTCTCTCTGTGTGTGTGTGTGTGTGTGTGTGTGTGTGTGTGTGATTTTCTTCAAGGATAGAGAAGTACTTCGTAGTTCAGTCATCTCAGCCATATTAAATGGATAGAAGGCTTATTTGATCACAGTTGATTGTAAGAAATGAGATCTACTTTGGTCTTTCCTCAGGAGCATAGAATTATCTGCTTCCTCCCTGTAGAGAAATGCTTCAGCAGAGTGATTAAAGATTAAGTGCAAATTGAATGAAACTAATATAGCAAAATGGGTCCTAGATATTCGTCAAGATTCTTATCTGTTTGCAATTTTTGAATAGACCCAAAGAATATTTCATGAGTGAATTCCAAGGTAATTATAATTCACTTTCTTATGATAATTACAGTTTTGCTTTTAATTTGCTTCTTATTGTCTGAGTTTTTAGCCCAGTGTCTATAATAAAGATCCTGATAGTTTTGGGAGGTTGTTAAGGTTCACAGCTTGCTTTCATTTCATTGTTGAACTCCATTTAGATAATCATAGACCTTGAACACATAGCATATATATTTTTGAGAAACAGTGATCCTTCATTATATGTTGTTTTAGAAACATGTAGTTCTTAACTACTCATATCATTTATCCATTGATGTACTTTTCTTCTTAATTCTTTGACTGCAGACTTTCATTTTTTTATGTGTTTTTGAGACAGGGTCTTGCTATGCAGCCCAGTCAGGCCTTGAACTTTTGATCTTCTTATCTTAGCCTTCTGCATAATAGGATTCAGGTATGTGTCATTATATTCAGTTTGTTGTCAAATTTTTAAATCTCAACAAGTTAAATAAAAGTAGAAACTATAGACAATTTTTTTTGCTGTTTCTGTTAAGAAATACGAAGTTATAAAATTTACAGGTAAATGGCTAGAACTAGAAAAAAAACCATGCAGACCTATGTAACCAAGACTGGGAAAGACAAACACTCAATATGATTTTTTTCTCATATATGAGTGTTAACTTTTAAGTTTTGTGTATGTGTGTTTCATTTAGAATAAACATAGAGGTTAAGTCACTAGTAAGGACTAGTAGGGTCCATTGAGGTGGAAGGTATATTTCAAGGAAGGGAAAATAGAATATAAGGTTATAATGGAAAAGGCGGGGAGTAGAACAGGAAGGGTAGAGGAAGGAATACTGGGAAGAATACCTACCGCTAAAGACCTTTTGAAATGCCATATGTAAACTAATACTGTAGAGTTTCCTAACACACACACACACACACACACACACACACACACACACACACACACACACTATTTAGTTTAGAGTTACCTCCTAAATGAAGCCAATACCCCAAGCACACAACGTTATGTTACCAAATAAAACTCATATGGGTTACTTCTTTTTGAGTTGTTGGTTCAGTCATATAGATTCCCCCACAACATGACAGGGTATTGCCAATTCTATTGTTTACCCACCACAACTTTAAGATCCTATAACAGAAGTCATTACATATTTGAGTCAAAGAACCATAGCTGGAGAAAAATCTAGCTGATACTCAACTGGAAGCTTTAAACTTATTGGCTAGCATTCATACTGCAGGAAGGTGCTATGTATGTTACCAAAAGAGAAAAGTAGACATTGGTTTCACCCAGCTTTGAATCCTATGAGCTACAATAATAACATGACTGACAAGATACGCCCACTGGTGCAATAATGGGAGTAACCAAACAACGTTTTCCATTAGATTGAAGTAGTGTTCCATGAGATGGAACCCATACCTGACATTGTTAATGAAGTCAAGAGCCTGTAGCTAGATAGGTGATGGGCCCTAGGTGAAATTTTATTACTATTTTCTGTATGGACTTGGCAATAAAACAATCCTGACCATCTTATTGGTATGCCTGTAAACTGGTACATCACTCAACTCTCATCAGAGGAGCTTCTTTATGAAGTATGTGGTAATTAACACAGAGATCTGCAATGGTCCGTGTGTAAAGAATAAGAGACACTGGAATATTTAGCCCTAAAAGAGAAGTCCATGCTTAGCTCTAAAAGGGTGAGAAGATTGTAAGAGTCAGAGGTGGTAGATGACTTCCAGGAAATAATGTTTTCTAGACATAATAAGGCAGATGCAGATATGAACCCAGGGTGATTATGACAGCATGCACAAGGCCTACAAGCTAAAACCAGACAAAGTCCAAATATAGAGTTTATTTTTTCCTTTCTTCACTCTCTTTATTATCCTTCCTCTCCCTTCTCCATTTAAGTCTCCCCATTTTTTCCCATCCCCTTCATAACATTGCTATTTTCCTTTCCAGAACTCTTCTCACCTCCTTTGGTGGTCTCTTTCTACTTTCCTGGCTTCTATGGTTGTTCCAGGTCACATATTCAAACCTAAAGATTTGGATCTAGGAAGCACAATAAGAGAGATCATGCAGTGTTTGTTTTTTTGGGCCTGGGTTAATTCACTCAGCACAATGTTTTCCAGTTATATTAATTTTCCTGAAAATTCCATGATTTCATTTTCTTACAGCTGAATAGAATTGCATTTTGTATTTGTACCATATTTTCATTACCCACTCATTGCTAGATGGCCATCTAGGCTTCTTCTCATCCTTTTAATTTTAATATTGTAGCCTGAGTTTATTTAAAGCTCCCTTACATTTTTCAATTTCCTAAAAGTCTACCATTTGTATGTCCTATGCTTGTGATCCTGACATACAATTCTTTCCACGTCATCAAATATCTATTCACAAGTACTTACAAGGATAGAAAATTATAGTGAGTGTACCGAAGAAAAACAGAATTTATTTTTTATTGTTGAAGTTTAGCCAATCTTAGAACAGAAGTACTCACATTTCTAACTATGTCTTTTGTCTGGTAACAAGGAAGTTCATTAACATGAAGGAATTGGGGTCATACCATGGAACCCCAAATCATGACCAATATAAGTTTTCATAAGATCCGTCAGGAAAAAAAGAGTGCAATCACAACCATCTCCTTCCATTGAAAGACTGAGACTTAATCCCATCATCTTTCCTTCCCTTCTTGCTCCTCTTCTTCCCCTCTTGCTTCCCTTCCCTTTCCTTCTTTTTCTTACCTCCCTCCATTTCTCTTTCCCTTTTTATTTTCTGAAGTCTCAGTGTGTTCCTCAGACTCTTCTCAAATTCCTGTTCTCATGTCTCCTTTTGCTTAACCTTTCAAATCGCTCTTACTACAGGCATACACTGCAATTCTTGGCTATTTTATGATTCTTTACACCTATTTGCATTAATCACCTCCAGGACTCTAACTCTTCCAGGCCATGTATGGTCACCCAGTAGGATATGTTCAGCTCTTTCCTTTATCCAGTTTTTGTGCCATCTTCTTAGTTGCTGTAAAGTCTACCACACAGAGAACTTACCAAAGACTTAGATATATTTTGTTTAACATCCCCCCCCTTTTTTTTTTTTGGAGCTGAGGATCGAACCCAGAGCCTTGCGCTTGCTAGGCAAATGCTCTACCACTGAGCTAAATCCCCACCTCCCCTCTTTTTTTTTATTAAGAGATTTTCTATTCATTTTATATACCAATCACAGATTTCCCTCTCCTCTCTCCTCCTTCCCCCAAGTCTTCCCCCACCCTCCTCGTTTCCACCTCCTTCAAGGCAAGGTCTCCCATAGGGAGTCAGCAGAGCATGGTACATTCAGTTGAGGCAGGTCCAAGCCCCTCCTCCCTGCACCAAGGCTGTGCAAGGTGTCTCACCATAGGCACTAGGCTCCAAAAAGCTGGCTCATGCATTAGGGACAGGTCCTGGTCCCACTGCCTGGGGGCTCCCTAAACAGTTCAAGCTAAACAACTGTCTCATTTACCTAGAGGGTCTAGTCCAGTACCATGGGGGCTCCTTAGCTATTGGTCCACAGTTTATGTGTTTCCACTAGTTTGGCTAGTTGTCTTTGTACTTTTTCCAATCATGGTCTCTTGCTAGTAGAATTCTTCCTTTCTCTCATTGATTGGACTCCTGGAGCTCTGCCATGGATTTCTGTATCTGCTTTCTTCAGTCACTGGATAAGGGTTCTGTAATGACAGGGTATCCAGCTGAATACCTCTCTCTCTCTTAATGATCATTTCTTCATAATACTTTGTTCTTACTCAGATGTTTTTCAAATGCCAGAGTGTATTTAGATCATCTAATTGTCTTGTTAAGGTACAGATTCTGATAATAAGTGAGGCTGATGCTGTGCTGTGAGCATTAAGGTTCCACATTTAGATTTTAATAAGAGTGACACCATTGTTTTTGTACTTAACTGGAAAATGTTAGTACTTATTAAATCTATGATTTTATCCATTCCATGCCTGCATCGAAGCAGTGAACATGAGTAAAAATGAGCACACTAAGTGTCTACCTCCCAGTTTGTGGCCATCTCTTACCTGAAGATTCTGTTATAGTCATATATGCTCTGTTTTGTCTCTCTGAGCTGACTACTTCATGTATCTTTATAAATCATCTCTACTGGTACTCATTGTTAGTTGACATTTTTCATTAAAACTTGATGCAGTCAGAAGAGAATAACTTTACCCTTTGTTTGTTGTACTTCATAAACTCCAACTATATACCCACATATTATTAACTCTATTTGTTCCTGTCAATATGGGGCAAAGCATTTATTACTCAGTTTTGCTTACCTAAAACACCATTCCCGTACTTTATCTTTTCTATATATTTTCTTGTATGCATAAACATGTGGACTTAGTTTACATCATCAAAACTCCATCATCTAGAAGGATGTGGTGCAGATGTATAATTAAAGGCTGAGCAATGTAGGGAGGCTCTGTTTCAAAAATAAAAACAGGACTACACTTGCCTAGAATATGAAGGGTCCTGAGTTCAATCCACACTCTTGCAATAAATGAAACAAAATACCAATAAATTAACCAATTAAAACCAAACCAAAACAAACTCAACCATACCAAAGCCCACCTATCTACTTGGGCTCCAGAGTATGGTTTTTTCTGTTTACCATTCTACTTCTTGTGCTCTGTGTTACAAAACCTTTCCAAAGAGTTTCAGGTAGTATTTTCTGGAAGGAAGTGATATACCCACTGTGTCTTCTAAGATAGCTTTTATGCTTCACAGACAAAAAGCTTGAATAGTACATGGACCTCGGGCAGCCACAGGTGTTTGGGAGTGGAATAGCAAGGGCAATGAACTTTCATGCTTTATTCACACTCCTTAGCCTTTCAAATAAAGAATCTTCAAATAATTTTTTTTTTCTTTAAATGACTTAATCAATCACATCTTGATTTTTTCTGGACTTTTCTTCTGAAGAAGCTTCTAACTCAAGAGATGGAAGAAAACAGTTACTTAGATGATTAAATGAAATTCTGTCCTCTTCACCTCAGTTTGAGTTTATTCAACCAAGGAGTAGAGCAGGAAGCTGTGCTTTGTTATTTCTCAGAGGGTCATTATGCTGTGTATTTAATTTGGCCTGAGCAGAGATGCAGACAGGCAGTAAATTCCAAGTGTGAGGAGATGCAGCACTTTGTTACCATTCCTTAGAAAATGTCCAAGTGCTATTAAATCATGAAGATTAGGTAACATTGGGAATATTTTTATATTTTTTTTAGCTCACATTAAGAAATCCTTTTAAATGTCAAAATTTAAACAATACACATCTGTCTCTTTTTATGTGTGGTTTTGTTTTTAAATCATAGTCACACTAAGGCACTCAGTAAAGTGTAAAGATAGAGTTTGAGCAGGCATGTGACCACACTGCATAGTTAGCTTAGTTGATGAATGGTAGTAACTAGTAATGACCATCTGAATGTCACTGAACACAGCATATAACTGGGGTGCATATTGATGAATGTCTGTGTTACATATCAAACTTTATTTTAATTTTTTTTATTAAAAAAAGACCTAGAGATGTTACATAAATTTCTTTTGTCCTAACCGAGATTAGAATCATGGCTTTAAAATTGCAAAATTAATTTATTGTCCCACTATATCCATACTAGAAGTTCCTGCAGTACTAGGTGCAGCAGACGATGGATATTTGTTTCTTTATTAGACAGAGAACAGTTCCTTTTCATCCTGTGTTTGAAAGGTAATGTAGTTATTATGATTCTAGAAGACAGAAAACATAGTGCGTGTCCTTGCTATAGAAGTATATTTGAACTCTGAGGTGTGGAATGGTATAAGTTTTCCTGTATGACAGTTTCAACTCACTGCTTTTATATAACCCTTGACAAGTCAAGTAAATAACAGTTTCTTGAGCCCTCTGTGGAGGAGACACCATCTTAGTCTTTCAAGCCACAGGAACTCAGAGACAGTTTAGCAGGTACAATCCAGAGGGCTTGTGGTTTGAAGTTAGACCTGGAAGAATGAAATGAGACAGTGTGAGCTGGGTTTCTTACCTGACTCAAATAAGGTCTCAGTAAAAGATAACTCTTATTGCTATTGCTACAGATGAGTTGACATTATAACTTTGTGAATAGTTTCTGTGAAAGTCTAAAATAGTACCTAAGAAAATATCCATGGAAACTTAGGGGTAAAATAAATAAAGGTACATGGATGAAATTTTAACTTTCATGAAATTTGTAGTTTAATTTACTTTAAATAATTTAAAGAAGGAGGGCAACATGATGTGGTATTTTTTTCTATTTTAAAAATTTGTCCTGTTACTTTTACATATACTAATACGATACAATAAAAATTGTATTATTGAGATATTGCCCAGCTGTAGTAATAGTACAAGAACTGTTTGAGATGAAGAGGATAATATACAGTGACTGAGTCATTGAAGGAAATGAGGATTTTCGTTTAATGAATTATTAATAAAGACACAGTACAAATTCATAGTCAACCAAATGAAAAAGGGCAATATGATTTTCAGAAGTAATCTCTGACAGAGATGGGAACCTATCTCTATAAATAAATAAACTTGTTCTTGAGATCACTGAGATGGCAGTTCTCCCTCAGCTTAAAATAATGAGAGAAAGGGCTGAAAAGATGTCTCCGTGATTAAAAGTGCTTACTGCTCTCCCAGGAGACTGGAGTTCAGTTCTCATCATCCATGCCAGGTGGCAGTAACTCCAGTTCTATGGGATCTGAGCCCTCTTCTGGCCTCCTCAGGCATCTATACATATTTGGCATACTTCATACAAACACATATGCACGTAAAAATCTTTTAAAAGATGAAAGAAATACATTAAATACATATTCATTTGTAATAATTATCATCAAAATTATATTATTAAAAATAAAGGCAAAAAGAAACCAAGTATCAATAAACAATAAATTAAAAAGAAACTAATTGATGAAGGTAGTGACACTTGTATGTCAACATTGCTTCTGTTAAGATCATAGTATAACGGGCGAAACTTCTATTCTGCTGTGGATAGTCACTCAGCATCTGGAAGTTCTGAAAAACCTAATGGCTTATGCCACTGATAACCTTTACATTTTCTGATGACCAGTAAGTCCACACTTCTGTTAATTTACTTCTTTGTTTTAATAATCTTGCAAATGTTTTCATGATGGTATAAGTAAAATCCATTTTACTCTTCTACTTTGTATAAGCTCCCACATCAATTTTAACATAGAGCCTGTTCTAGTTTGAATGAGATATGTCTCCCATAGACTCATGCATTTGAATCCTCGGTCCTCTGTTGGCAGTACTGTTTGAGGAGACTAAGGAACCTTTAGAAAATGGATCCTTGCTGGAGGAAGTATGTCACTGGGAGTGGGCTTTGGTGGTGTATATATAGCCTTGCCTCACTTCCTTCTCTCTGTTTCCTGTGAGTAGATAAAACGTGATCAGCTAACTTCTTGTTCCTGCGCCCACTCTATGCTGTTCTTGCTATGATGGACTACCCCTCTGGAAATGTAAGCCAAAAAAAAAAAAAAAAAAAAAAAAATTAGTTTTAAACTTAAAAGTAAGTATGAGTTACTGGGTCATGGAAAAATGTATTAGTTTGTGTTTCATTTCACTTTGTTTTGTTTTTTATAATGTTGGGAATTGACTCAAGGGTTTCAGTATATGGAGTGTGTGCTTTACCACTGAGCTATATGGTTTGTGGAGTGTATGCTATCCCACTGAGTCATATCCCTAGCAGTCAGATTGTATTTCAGAAATTTCTACAAATTTTAAATTAATTAACAGTGACAATTTAGGACTTACAGTTCATTTTCTGTTAAATAAAAGTGCTAATTTTGTGATCTCCCCCCACTTCTTCCTAAAGGTTGGGCAGGTATCTTTCATGTGTTTACTTCAGAGCCTCTGAAAGCCTCAATTCACATCAATTTGAGATTCTTGTTAGAGCAAAATGAAGTCTTCTTTGAAGGCCCTGGTTACTTTGAAATAAATTGGCAAGGACTTTGCCACAATTCTAAGAAAATAGGTCATTGGGCAGTCCAAGAGGCAGATAAAATTAGAGAATATGTGCCAGCTACTGGCATAATAGCCGCCACTCTGCTTCTCCTAAGAAAAGACTTAACTTTCTTTGATTTAAAACAAAATTCCCGAGCTTTAGATAATTTTGGTGCTCAAGGATAGTGTATTGTGATGCTAAAAAAACTATTTTGACTTTTGAAATCACAATGGCCTCCAGCTAACAACTGCAGCATTTAAACGTGCTTTATTAAGAGGCAAAGCAGTAGGAGACACATGGAAAGGCAAGGAATTAGAGAATAGTTGGAGGCATTTCAGAATTTCATCTGCTTCTCTTTCATTCACAGGACACGTGAAAAACCAATAAGATTGTACATTTCTTATGTGAACAAATTTGATAGAAACTATTAAAAAAGAACCAAATGTCATTTCAAATAAGGAAGAATGTTTAAATAGCCATTTGGATTAGTAACTAGCTAGCAAGGATCATTATGGCTGTGAGAGGTGATGCTAATAAGTGATTACTATGCTCTAGTTATTAAATGCTTTATACTTATTTATTTATGCATAAAACAGCCATGTAAATACATCTTGATATTTACATTAATACTTATATTACAATATATTTTTCACCTTCCAACAAGGAAACAGAAAAAGAGAGTTTAGGTAACTTGGTCACAGTCACAATTATGAGTTATAACTTGGGCAGGAAGATGTGATTCTTTCTATAGCATGCTGTGGCAGATGATACAGTCTTGTATGTTAAGTTTCATTTTCTGGCTTAATGTTCCCTTTGAGAAAAAGTTATTTCTTTCTCAAAGAAAATAAAAAGGCATTTTACTCTTCATAACATCCCCTTCAAGGCTGCCAAGAGCAATTGAAGAGGAGTAAACATTTCAGTTGTTTATTTATTACAGGAGTCCTTAATTATGAGTTAAAAGCAAATTTCCTTCAGGAAGTCAGGTTTTACATCTTCTGAATAAATCTTTCGATTGCATATTCTATAATTGTATCAGAATAGTAATTAGGTCAGGTTGTAGTGAAACAGTTGTATTTCTTCCCATCAATTTAATGAGAACACCATCTTTGAGCAATACATGAGATTGGAGTGGTTTGGGCTATTGTGAGACTCATGGTTTCTAGTTTTCAAATGGTATTTCCATGAGCTTGTAGGCTAGGGCAGGAGTTGGAGACAGAAGTGTTTGGGACATAAGAGGATAACCTGGGGAGAAACCTAATAGATACATCTCCAAAAATTCCAGCTTTATCTCAAAGTGAGACATTCTACTTTTTTTGGTTTTATTAGTTTCAAATAGAGAATCCACTGCTTGAAACGAATTATTTGTTCCAGGTCAATAATTTTGTTCCCAAGGATAAGATGGAAGTAGGAAGTGGGTTTTGCATTTGTTTGCATGTTTTAGAAAGGAGAGACTGGTCTCCTTCCTTGTCGGAGTTAGTTGTGGGTTGTAGGCCAGTGTTACCAGAAGCAAAGGGAAGAGTCTACCCTAGAGCAGAGGGAGGCTTTGGTAGGAGTCCTGTGTGGTCTACAGCACTCCTTAGTGGAGGGGAAGGATTAATTCACTGTTAAGAGTCTAGGTTGGTAACTCTATATAAAGTTAAGGCTCTTAAAAATAAAATCATGCAGGGCTGGATTGGGGCAGCTGTTGAATGTCTTGCTGTTCTCAAAGGTAATCCCAGCCAATCATGTTGAAATTCTGAGTAGCTTTGCTTATCAGTACTGTCTCCCATGGTGAATCCTGTTCAAGAACAAATGAACTGGGTGGTGAGAGGAGAACTGGAGTTCTGAAACAAACACAAGTTACCATTCTACTTCACTTGGGTCTGGATGTATCCTCCAGTGGCAGAACGTTTTTTGCCTTTTTGTCCACAGCCTCAAGTCCCGTCCCCAGTATTGCAAAACAAAAGCCTGAGAGGGGTAAGTGTTTACAATGAAAGGAAGCACATAATGTGTGGAATGTTGAAGTGAACATGTATTGGAGACCTGAACAGACAGAGGAAGTAAGTACGATGCTGAGTGGGGCTGATGAAGGTGGAGCACTGTCCAAGTCATGTTGAGAATTCCTTTGACCTTTCTTTTCTTCTGAGGGTAGGAGCAGATGTGAGATCTTTTGGGACATGGATCCCATGAAAGGTCTAGAAGTGGCAGCATGGATATCATCTACACATTTGTTAGATGTGACATCTAGTTCACTCTCTTGAGTAGAGGCAATTCATTTTCATGTTAGGCTTTGGGAAGCCTTGCTGTAAAAGTACGTTTGAATCTGCCTTTTGTCATTCCAATAAGAGTCCACTAGATGTCACTCTTGTAACCTGGTTATGGGGATTACATTTTTCAGTTGGGCCTTGCAAGAATTCCTAAGCAAGATCTTATTATTAGATGATTTCCATCCCACCCCCAGGGCTACTGATACACACACTGATTATTTAAGGTAAAATTACCTTTTCCTTTGGTTCAAAGTATTGGGAAGGATTCCTGGAAACGATTTTCATTTTGTTGAATTAGCACTCTTGTTCACTGTCTTTCCCTCCTTGAATCCCCCCCCCCCTGCTCCCCCCCACCCCCATTGCAGGAGTTGGTCTGTCATTATATAACCTTAGTATGCGATATATTGCCAATTCTCTGCCCAGCTCACTGAGAGAGCACCACCTTACAGCAATACACACTAACACACAGGCTTGATCTCTGTGGAAGTTATTGAGAGCAGAAAGGAATGAAGGCTGGGTTGTAGAATTAGCATTGACCTGGAATGTGATTGCTAGAGGAAGTGCCAGCCTTTCTGAGCTCTTGGGGTGTCTTTAGGGTAGTTTTATAAGGAATATTAAATCTACTCAGGAAAAGAAATCCAACTGTAATCTTGTAGGGTTTTAGCTTCAGCAATGAAATGAATGTAAGATCATTTGCAGGTACAGTAACATCCTGAGGGAGATTATATATTTTGGGAGATGTATCAGGTCCTTATGAAAGGCCCTGTTAACAGCTGATTAGGTCTGCATGTTAGGAAATATGGTTGGTCAGATTAAAGGCCATGCTTTAGAAAAGGCCAGCCTGAGAAAAGTTAGTTTCTTGGAATAAATAAACTGTTTGCCCAGCTCTTCCTCTTAGTCTGATGTGGGTTTTCGTCTGCTGCCACAAATGGAGCAGAAAAAGGAGTAAAGTGACAGGTTTATGTATATCTGACTGCTTCCGGAGCATGTGTATTTCCTTTTCCGGAAGGAGGGGTACCCGATTTGTGACATGCATTGCTAAATGAATGAAAATGTTCACTCTAATTAATTTCAGCCAAGAAAAAAATACTCTTATTCACATGAAAACAATATGGCTTTATCTTAAATGCCATTGTGTTTTGTTTAAAAGGCAGGTTAGATGTTGTCTTCAAAGTATATCCTTCCCATGTCTTTTATTATGATTTGATCTTCACTGGGAAAATAATTAATTTTACAGTATTTTGCCTAAAATAATTTTCATATTTTCAAAGCAGTACTTAACTTAGAAACACAGCCCTAAAATGCCCATTCCTCTTTCTAGTCACAATCATAACTTTTACTTTGCAACGATAGGGTTTTAGTTTTTATAATTTACTGTTGAATTTTACCCATCCTTTCTTCTTAATTGTCACTACTGAGACTCAGAGCTGTCAGGGATAGCGTCATATATAGATGCACTGTTTGGCTTGGAGCAGGAGCTTTGGACTGAAGTCCTTGGAAGCACTGTTTGGTCTTGTGGATGATCTTCCTTCATTTAATAACGATGACACTACCTGTCTCAAGAGCTGAGGTGATAAATTGGCACACCAGTGTGTCGAATGCCTGTGGCACAATGTCTAACAGCTACTGTGCGCTTAGTAGGTAGTGGTTGTTAAGGCTTTACTGCGTCCATCCCAGTCATAGACCTGCATTTTGCAGCTGTGATATCCACCTAACAGCTGTGACAGAAGCCCCTGTTGTAATAATGCATCTCTACCAAAAGAGCTCCAAATTATGCAAGTCTTCCTTTTCCTCAGCCTGGGAAATGTATACATGAGGAGAAAGGGTGACAGTGGGAGCAGAGTAGCAAAACTGTAGAGTGGTAGGGATAAAATCAATTCTAAGCAACAGGGAGAGAATTTCTCCTTACAACCCACATTGAAATCCTCAGTGAGAATGTTAAAATGGTGATCCAGCTCAGCAGAACAGCACAGTTAGCACTATCATCACAACACATTGTAGGCTAAGCCCGTAGGGTTGTCAGCAGTGTGTCACAGGCTAGCCCAAGACCCCAGTAACCATTTTTAAAGAGGAATCCATTATGAAATGCAAATTGCAATATCCCAGTTGAAGTTTTGCAGCATAATTTCCTGATTGCTTTTTTCTTTATTGTTTTTAATGTGATGGGATGTTCCCCACCCCTTTTAAGTTCAAGAAGGACTTCTAGGCTTTTAGCAGTCATAACTCATACCTTGAGGTCATTAGAATGTTGCTTGGGTAGCAGCTTTCCACTATCAGAAACCTGCCATGAGGCAGTCTGAAAAAAACAACATGAAATACTCTTTGTGTTTCTACCATGCCCAGATCTTCTGTGTATTTCCTGGACAATATCTTTGATTATTTGTGATGGAGCCTGAAGCAGATTCAGCTGCGTTCATGTGCTGTTTCCAATGGAAGAGGCTAGAGAGCGTTTCAAAAACGAGCATTATAAATTAGAAAACTAAACTAATTTTCTTTCTTGCTAGAGTTTTCAGCTACTTATTGTATTTCTTTTTACTTTTTTATGTGGTTAATATTAATGTGTACATTTGGCAATTGGTTAAAATGCATCTCATAAAATCTTAAAAGAGGGGGAAATCATTCTTTTTCTCCACTATGACATTATTGTTTCCATTGTAGGAGTCAAATTAGTTAAGTTCAGTCCTAGTTCAAAGAAATGGGGGGAGGATTAGGGAACAAGACTTATAATGGTGTTACTGTGTAGATTGCAAAAGAATCTGAGGTTTGTTCAGCAAATATAATGGTGCATTGAGGTGTTGTGTTAATGTGGGGGGCCAGAAAATGAGTTCAGTGTTTAGTGACTCTGTTAAGTGGCTGCTGAGGGTTTAACCTAAAAATTGGGAGAAAGTTGATAAGTGCAGAGGAAGCATGGGACTCAATTTGATCCAGACCTTTCTAGAGCTATGGCTGTGGAGGGAGAAGGGAAAGAAAGAAATGCAGTTCTTTCTTTGATGCCATGGTGATGACCGCAAAGCTATCTGTCTAGTCAGAAACTCCACAGTTTTGTAAAATGTAAAGACTCCAGTACTCACCTTTGTATTGGGTAGGTCAAATGTAGAATCATAAAATGAAGAGCAAGCAAAGGTCCTTTTGCCACCTCCCTTTCATAAGCTTTGTAGTATGAATAAGCTAATAGAAACTAATGAAAACTGGTATTTATGGGTTAAGGAATCTAAAGAAAATTCAACAATGGAAGAAAAGACTGGATTAAAACATTTGAACAGGGAAGTGATGCAAACATAATATGTATAATAAAAAGTGAGACAAGAATGTAGAAATAATAACAGGATAATAGTTTCTCTGTGGATGAGCCACCCAGGCTCAGGAGTAGTGTGTTTTACTTAGTGACAGTGTAGACAAGGGACATTTCAGGTGTTTTCTTTTCACAAAACTTTATTAAGAAGCAGATTCAAGCCATGGAATCCTTTCTCTGAAAAGTACACACACCCATATGTGTTCATCATTTTGCCTATGATTTTAGAAGCTTTTAAAAAACTGTTGGATCTTAGGCCCTTGGTTCATCTGAGTATGGTAAAGATAGTGAAATTATATTAAGAGTTTTGGAAAATTAGACAAATCCATACTGCAAGGGAAGTCATAGCCTGCAACCAATAGATCTCCCACAGGTATTGGTTTCATAAATTGAGTAGCTACAGAATTTGGGAAATAATGGAATTATTTGGGTTTGACCTTAAGACCAGACAGAGGTTGGTACACAAAATTACCAGTGACTGTTGTAATAGTGCTTACATTCAACCTTCTGAACAGGAACAAAAGATGAAATTGGTCACATCAAATTCTCTCTCCATTTTAGTGAATGAGACCATGATCAAATAATGTGTGCTTCACATTAAAATTGAAAGTAACATTTAACAAAGTCCATACCTTGTAGGAAATATGGAACTACTTCGAATACATTCATGGAAGGACAGGAAAATATGTCACATATCAAAGAATAGGAGCTCACAGGAAAACTTTTGCATCCATTTCATAAAGTAAAAGAAGCCAAAGTAATGGGAAAATTGGGCAAAAGACTGTTCGAGTGAGAAAAGGAAGGCCCCCAAGTGTGACAGGTCAGGTGTAAATAAGAAGCTACTCTGGGTATAAAGGAATTCAAGAAACAGCACAAAAGGTCTGAAATCCAGAAATAAAAGCTGTTTTATCCATGAAAGGCAGAAGGTCAACGGGAAAATCAATGGACCTGCTTGATCACGGCGCTCACGGGAAGAAAGAGGATCTGGAGACTCAATGAATGCTTTACTTTGGTCTTTGTTGAAATGCAGAAATCTCCACTGTCATTATGTCTTTTGAAGCAAAGGGGTGAGATATGTAGTATCAGATCAAATGGTTGTAAGAGAACAGGATGTTCTGCCTCATTGAAATTGTGGATATAAGTAAATTGCTGAAACTTTATGACATCCATCACATGTGTCTGAAGAAACTCAAGAGGGGACCTAAGTGTGGAAATAAACCATTGCACTGCTGTTCATTGTTGGTGAATTCTACTCTTGCTTGTGATCTCCTGAAGCCTCCTGAGGCGGACCTGCAATCTGTGGACTGTTGAATCTATTTTATACTGATGGATACCAAAAGTTGTAGGATCACAGGGTACTTAGTATAATGAATGCAGAAAAGCATTCTGTTTTCTATAATATCCTGGAGCTGTTTGAAATGGTAAATAAATAAGAACCAGGAATTAAAAAAAAAACCCAAAAATCATTTTTTTAGACTTTTAAAGAGCTAGTTAGAAAGTTTTACAAGAAAGCTATTCCAAATAGTGTCATCACGGTTTAAGAAGAATATTTTGCCACACACAGGTATTATAGAGGGGCAAGGAAGACTACGTTAGCCTACTGCTGCAGATGCACAGAGTCTGCAAACATGGATTTTGCTGGTCTTCTCAGCAAAGTTTTATACACATTATAGATCCCCCAGAAGAGCAAGTATATGGTGAAATTTGCAAGGTCATAGGACTAAGCTCTTCTGCCTACATTAATTCTAAATCAACAGGCATAAGCTTTTTAAAAGTTTATATGAGGAAACAAGAAAGTGACAGAGAAATACTCTCCATTTAGGACAAAAATCAGACTAAACTTGTAAAAGTATGGACGCAGAATTAGTTAGAAACCTAGTTTTATTCAGGAACGAGCAAAGGCATTAGATTCATTGTAGATGTCTCCTAAGTAAATCAACAAAGTATTGGAAGGTCTTAGAGACAAGATGCATTATAAGCAAGCCAATGTGTTGAGTATCTTTTTGTTTTTGGTGGTAATGTGTCAAATGTGAAAACGTAGCATGAGAAGAATCTGGTTTCAAATCCTAACTCAGTCTTTAAGGATAGTTGTGAAGACCATATCAAGCACACATGGAAGTATCTGTTTCTTTGGCCCAAGGCAAGCATTGAGGGTTTTAAAAAGGATCTGATAACAGTAGACTCTGGCTGGAAGAAAGCACTCAAACTCTCTCTGGCTATGGGAAACCCTGTCAGTTTTGGCAACAGATACTCACTCAAATTCTCTTCTACTCAGCACACTTAAAGCTCATTTTTGAAAAGGAAATTATTTAGGTTTTAGCAATTATCATTGTCCCTTAGAACTTTATGTATTGTAGGAAGCTGCTTTTGTTCTAAGTATAGATTAACACAATTAAAGAGAAGGAAGAGATCTCTGGAGGTACTCAGAGGAAACCTTTTTTTTTTTTTTGTATTATGAAGACCAGGAATATACAGGTGAATTAAAATCCCAGGAAAATAAAGGAGAGATATATTACTAGTTTATGAACTAGTGTGTGTGTGTGTGTGTATGTGTGTGTGTGTGTGTGTGTGTGTGTGTGTGTGTGTGTGTTTTGAGACAGGGTTTCCCTATGTAGTTTTGGTGCCTGTCCTGGATCTTGCTCTGTAGACCAGGCTGGCCTTGAACTCACAGAGATCCACCTGGCTCTACCTCCTGAGTGCTGGGATTAAAGGCATACACCACCACTGGCCAGCAATGAACTGGTATTTTTAATTTTTTCATATATACAATGAATTGTGATCATATCTACCTTGCTTTCTCCTTTCAGTCCTTCCTGGACAAGGCCAATAGACATTCCTCCCAATTTCATGTCTTCTTACTGTTTTATAAACCAATTATCACAGCTTATATGAACATAGGCATAAGACTAACCAGTGAAGCAGGGGAAATCTACCAGTAGCCACAACCAAAATATAATGTTTTTCCTCCCCTAGTAGTGATCCACTGCTGTGGATATCGCTCTGTATAAATAAAATGCTGTTTGGCCAGTGGCCAGGCAGGAAGTATAGGCGGGACAAGATAGGAGAGAATTCTGGCAAGTAGAAGGCTGGGGAGAGACGCTACCAACCACTGCCAGGACAAGGAAGATGTAAGGTACTGGTAAGCCACGAGCCACGTGGCAACTTATAGATTAATAGAAACGGGTTAATTTAAGATAAAAGAAACAGATAACAAGAAGCCTGCCACAGCCATACAGTTTGTAAACAATGTAAGTTTCTGTGTGTTTACTTGGTTGGTTCTGAGTGTCTATGGGCCTGGCGGGTGAGAGAGATTTGTCCTGACTGTGGGCCAGGCAGGAAAACTCTAACTACAAATGGCGTCCAACGTGTTGGCAAGAGTTTCCACCTAAAACCTGAGAGAAAAGATTCTAAAATGGAACTAAAAACAGCTTCCTGGTTGTCTCTCTCAAGTTAGTGGCAGACTGCCGGCTTGAGCTACTATGGCAGGTTCCAGGCGTGTGCATCTGACCTGCAGTGTGTTGGGAATGAGGAGTCTACAAGCGACACTTAACTCTGCTGCGTGGTGGATTTAGACTTTGCTAGTTAAAAAAAAAGTTTCTGGGCTATGCACTGCTTTGATAGAACTGCTTCTGATAGTTGATGGTACACATGGCTCCAGACCCAGAGCTGGCGGTAAACTGTACCACCGCCATGTTGGGAAGCTGAGGTGGGCAGAGCCAACAGCCACAGCCACGTTTCAGTCTTACAAAGATGGATATTACACAAAGAATCTGGTTTGTCTTGTCTTTGGGATTTTTAACTACAGAAAAAGATTTGATCATAAAAGCTGTTGAGTTAAACAAATATGTAAATTTTAAAGACATAAGAATATGTTGCTTTGGAAAAGAGGCTCTGCTTTTGTTTCCACAGAAAGCCAGAAGCTATGGATTTGTTCCAGATTAAGATACATCAGGTTTGATCAGCCAAGACCACCTGAAAGGTCTCTGATGACACCATGGCCCAGATGATCCAACATCCAGAATGGTTTCAAGGCAACTGGCTCAGAGGTTTACCCTGAGGTACTACCCCATAAGATACAGCGCCACCTTCCAGCAGGAAGTAGTAAGAGAAACTACGCCCAATTTCCCAAAATTATCAAGCTGGCTTTGGAGATGGAATTGGCTCACTCCTTCTCTAAACTCAGACACATTGCTAAAAAAAAAAAAAAAAAAAATGGTTAATAGATTCTTGTGTCCCAAATCAGAAGAGCACTCTGATGTGGGACAGAGAAAAACCAATATTTTTATTTCAATCATGTTGATTATAAATGCGATCTCTCTCTAAAGAAAAAAAAAAAGGACATATGATATAGATATAATAGGATGAAAGGGTAGATTAATGAACTTACTTTTAAAGAGCAACAACTTGTTTAAAATGTCTTACATTGGTATAGATTTTAGTCTATTGATACAAACTTAAAATTAATTTTGTTATTCTTTATATATATTTCTACACTCGTTTGAGGTATTATGTTTATACAACTCATTTAGATTGTAATGGATAATTAAGAAATACAGATCCATTCATCTTCTATGATAGTCAAAATTATAGTCATGTTAAGTTTTCTAGGTATACATAGATATATTTCAGATAGACAGTAATCTTCAAACACTTCAAAAATCTACAGAATATGGCATTTAAAATATTTTTAAAATTTAGACTTTCTGGACAGTGAGACATGTCTGCTCCTGGCAGCACCGATTTACTTCAGAAAGGAGGATGGGCATTGAAGACACTTCATATGGAGTTTATCTTCACCTTGTCAAAAATAGCCATTTGGGCAAGAAACTGTTCTTGCCTGGACTACTTGATCAACTGGACATGCAGGACCCATAGAAAGGTGACCATTGAACTTTGCTTGACAAAATGGTCCTTCAGGTTCCTGCTTCACAGAGGAAACTGCCAGACATTCTACAAGACAGTGACAAAAAGACCAAGAGACTCTAGCCCTGTGGGCTGAAGACAAATGCCCCAACTTTACAAAGGAACATTAGGTGACTGTCCAGGCTGCCAGCTGTCTCTGTCTACCCTACAAGACTCTGGAAAGTTGCTTGCATCCTTCTCCCAGTTCTCAGGTAATATTATATCCTTTTGAGGTCTTTGATGTGGTTGAAGACTAGATAGTTATAATTTCTTCAGTTATGATAAAAGATAAGTTAGATATAAAACCTTAGACTCATAAATATAGGATAGATAGAATATTTTGTTTAATTTTGCCAAAAAGACTAGATATTGTAACTATAATTCTTGCTTGATAATTGTTTTGTTATATGTAATTTTACTATGTAAAAGTTAAAACCTTCCTTTAAAAAAAAAAAAAGAAAAGGGGAAGTGCTGTGGATATCGCTCTGTATAAATAAAATGCTGTTTGGCCAGTGGCCAGGCAGGAAGTATAGGCGGGACAGGAGAGAAGAGAATTCTGGCAAGTGGAAGGCTGGGGAGAGACGCTACCAACCACTGCCAGGACAAGGAAGATGTAAGGTACTGGTAAGCCACGAGCCACGTGGCAATTTATAGATTAATAGAAACGGGTTAATTTAAGATAAAAGAAACAGATAACAAGAAGCCTGCCACAGCCATACAGTTTGTAAACAATGTAAGTTTCTGTGTGTTTACTTGGTTGGTTCTGAGTGTCTATGGGCCTGGCGGGTGAGAGAGATTTGTCCTGACTGTGGGCCAGGCAGGAAAACTCTAACTACAATCCACTGTCTATAGCTCCTCAGCTAGGGATGGGGCATCATGAACCCCTCCCTGTCTATACTGGAATTTTGAATGGATTGATATTGTGCAGGTAACTACAACTTCTGAGAGCTCAATGAGTGGAATGAGCATGTCATGTCCATGGACAGTGTTTTACAGAATGCCTTCCTATTTTCTGTCACTTACATTCTTTCTGCCTGTTTCCCTCTTCCTTGATCCTTGAGTGGGGCACGTGTGGGATTGATACAGATTCCTAATTATGGGTGATCACTCACAGTCACTTATTCTCAGCACTTTCACCTGTTATAAATCTGTTAACCACTGCCCACAGCAAAAGGAAGATTCTGTGGCCAAAGTTGAGAGTAGCAAGACCTATGGGTAGATAAAGACATAAGTAGTTATATAGAAGGTTGGCAACATTTAGCAAAACAACACTAATAAATTTTCCTCTAGGGTTTATAGCTTTCCCATCCATGGACTTTTGACCAGGTTTTCAGTACCAAGCATGACTTTCTTCCTGTGGATCAGGCCCTAAATCTAATCAGAAAGCAGTTGGTCGCACTTGTAGTAGCCATGCTATTAATGCAACAGTGGGCATGTACTGCCTGGCAGGTTAGTGTTGCAGAATGTAGAGTCTAGATCTAGGTAAAACTATTGATGACTTACAACCCCGGTGGCCTGTATAGAACTTTCCAGCACTGGGAAAGCTAAACAGCAGAAGGGAGTTTTCCTGACCAGTTTGAGATGGATTTCTGTATGTACTGAAATAAAAATGTGTGGTACCTTCTGTAGCAAAGAGCAATGGTTTGGTTCCTTAGTCACTCTTCTACTACTGTGAAGAGAGATCATGACTAGGGCAACTTGTACAGGAGAAAGCATTTCATTGCTTACAGTTTCAGAGGGTTAGTCCATTATCATCATGGTGGGGGCATGGTGGGAGCAGGGTGGCACTCATGGTGCTAGAGCAGTAGCTGAGAGTTACAGTATACCATAAGCTTTTGAAACCTCAAAGCCCACCCCCAGTGACTCATTTCTTCCAACAAGGCCACACCTACTGCAAGAAGGCCATACCACCTACTCATTCTAATCCAGTGGTTCTCAACCTTCCTAATGGTGGGACCCTTTATACAATTCCTCATGTGATGACCTCCAATCAAAATTATTTCATTGCTACTTCATAACTGTGAATTTACTACTGTTACAAATCGTAATATAAATATCAGTGTTTTCAATGGTCTTATATGACCCATGTGAAAGTATCATTCTACCCTAAAGGGGTTGTAACCCACAGGTTTAGAACCTCTGCTGCAATCCTTCTCAAATAGTGCTATTCCCTGATGACTAAGCATTCAAATATATGAGCCTATGGAGGCCATTCATATTCAAACCACCACAAATGTCAATAGTTTGTATTGTTTAGGGGACCTCTAGAGTTTGCCTAATCAATCCCTCATAAGGAGGTATTCCATGCCTGGCAGGGAGGTTTTTATTGTTCTTGTTTTTGTCTTTTCATATTTGTTCTTTGGGAATTTCACACCATACACTCTGATCACTCTCATTTCCCAGTCCTTCCATGTTTACTCCCTCCCTTGTGACCTCCTCCCCCCAAAAAATTTAAAATTAAAAATGTAGTAAAAGATTATAAAAGAAAAAAAAAGTCTAAATTGTGTTATCCATATACTCACTGTAGCATGGTCAAACTCTCAGTGGCCTGCCCCTTAATTATAAGACAGTGATTCCCCTCTCACACCCCTACCAGAATACTTCAATGTGGAGTATCAACTTCAACATCCATATCACACTTACTAACAGTTTTCTTTAATTGCTTCCTGTTTAGGCTGTTACCCTTTTGGGGGTGTTTGTGTTGGGGGTAGGGGTTGTCACAGAAGCCTTCCACATCCCTCCCTCTCAACTGTGTCTGCAATCATTGATATCATTGAGATGTAGCTTCCTAGCTCTTTTTAAAATTTTGATAACTTTTTTATTAAGAAAAATTTTCCATTCATTTTACATACCAATCAAAGATCTCCCTCTTCCCTCTTCCCACTCCCCCAGCCTCCCCCACCCAACCCACCCCCCACTTCTTCTCCATAAGAAGGCAAGGCCTTTCATGGGGAGGCACATCCAGTAGAGGCAAGTCCAAGCCCCTCCTCCTGCCTCAAGGCTGCACAAGGTGTCCCATCATAGGTAGTAGGCTCCAAAAAGCCCACTTATACACCAGGGATGGATTCCAATCCTACTGCCAGGGCTCCTCCCAAGAAGATCAGGCTACACACCTGTCTCACCATGCAGAAGGCCTATTCCAGTCCCATGCAGTCTGCATAGCCATTGATCCAACTTTCATGAGTTTCCACTAGTTTGGTTTGGTCATTTCTGCAGGTTTACCTATCATGATCTTGATGCACTTGCTCATAGAATCCCTATTCTATCTCTTCCACTGGACTCCTTGAGTTCAGCCTGGTGTTTGGCTATGGATCTCTGCATCTGCTTCCATCAGTCACTGGAGAAAAGCTCTCTGATGACAGTTAGGGTATTCACCAATCTGGTCACTTCAGGCACCCTCTTCACTATTTCTAGTAGTCCAAGCTGGGGTCATCCTTGGGGATTCCTGGCAACTTCCCCAGCACCAGGTTTCTCTCTATCCCCATGAAGTCTCCCTCTGTCATGGTATCTCTTTCATTGCTTCCCCACTCCATCCCTGTTCCAGCTTGACCATCCCATTCTTTTATGTTCTTATTCCCTACCCCCTATCCTCCATTGCCCACCCCTCACCCCAAGTTTTCTTATGGAGATCTCATCTATTTCCTCTTCCCAGGGTGATCCATGCATCCATATTTGGGTCTTCCTTGTTAGCTAGCTTCTCTAGAGTTGTGGGTTGTAGTCTGGTTATCCTTTGCTTTACATCTAGCATTCACTTATGAGTGGGTATAAATCATGTTTATACTTCTGAGTCTGGGTTACCTCACTCAGGATGATATTTTCTAGTTCCATCCATTTGCCTGCAAATTTCATGATGTCATTGTTTTTTCTCTGCTGAGTAGTACTCCACTGTGTATATGTACCATATTTTCTTAATCCATTCTTCAGTTGAGGGGCATCTAGATTGTTTCCAGGCTCTGGATATTACAAATAATGCTGCTTTTATGAACGTAGCTGAGCATGTGTCCTTGTGGTATGATGGAGCATTCCTTATGTATATGACCAAGAGTGGTATCACTGGGTCTTGAGGAAGATTGATTCCCAATTTTCTGAGAAACCACCATACTGATTTCCAAAGTGGCTGTACAAGTTTGCACTTCCAACAACAGTGGAGGAGTATTCCCCTTGTTCCACATCCTCTCCAACATAAGCTGTCTGCCATGCTTTTGATCTTAGCCATTCTGACAGGTGTAAGATGGTATCTTAGAGTAGTTTTGATGTCCCTGATGACTAAGGACACTGATCAATTCCTTAAATCTTGTTTGGCTATTTGAGATTCTTCTGTTGAGAATTCTCTGTTTAGCACTACAGCCCATTTGTTAATTGGGTTGTTCAGTATTTTGATGTCTAGTTTCTTGAATTCTTTTTATATTTTGGAGATCAGTCCACTGTTAGATGTGGGATTGGTGAAAATCTTTTCCCATTCTGTAGGCTGTTTTTGTTTGTATTATTTACTGTGTCCTTTGCCTTACAGAAGCTTCTCAGTTGTTGTTCTTCCTGTTTCTATTTGATTGATTTCAGCTCTGTTTGATTATTCCCTGGCATCTATTTTTCCTGGGTGACTTTGCTTCTTCTTGTTTTAGAGCTTTCATGTGGGCTGTTAAGTCACTAGTGTGAGATTTCCCCAACTTCTTTATGTGGGCATTCAGTGCTATGAATTTCCCTCTTAGCACTGCTTTCATAGTATCCCATAAGTTTGGGTATGTAGTACATTCCTTTTCATTGAATTCTAGGAAGTCTTTAATTTCTATCTTTACTTCTTCCTTGACCCATTGGTGATTCATTTGAGCATTACTCAGTTTCCATGAGATTGTAGGCTTTCTGCAATTTTTTTTTTGTTGTTGAAATCTAACTTTAAGCCATGGTGGTCTGATAGAATACAGGAGGTTATTCCAATTTTTTTGTATCTTTTGAGATTTGCTTTGTGACCAAGTGTGTGGTTGATTTTATAGAAGGTTCCATGGGGTGCTAAGAAGAAGATATATTCTTTTTTGTTAGGGTGGAATGTTCTGTAGATATCGATTAAGTTCATTTGAGTCATAACACTGTTAGGTCCCTTATTTCTCTATTAAGTTTGATCTGGGTGTTGAAGTCTCCCAATATTAATGTATGGGGTTTGATGTGTGATTTAAGCTTTAGTAATGTGGGTACCCTTGTATTTGGGGCATAAATGCTCAGAATTGAAACTTCATCTTGGTGGATCTTTCTTGTGATGAGAATGTAATGTCCTTGTTAATCTCTTTTGATTTTAGTTTGAAGTCTATTTTGTTAGATATTAGGATAGCTACATCAGCTTGCTTCTTAAGACCATTTGATTGGAAATTCTTTCCCTAGCCTTTTACCCTGAGGTAGTGTCTGTCTTTGAAGTTGATGTGTGTTTCTTGTATGCAGCAGAAGGATGGGTCCTGATTTCATATCCATTTTGTTAGCCTGTGTATTTTTATAGGTGAATTAAGTCCATTGATATTAAGGGATATTAATGACCAGTGATTGTTACTGTTATCTTTTGGTGGTAGTGTATGTGTATTTCTGTTCTTTGGGATTTACTGCTGTGGGGTTATCTATTGCCTGTGTTTTTGTGGGTGTATCTGACTTCCTTAGGTTGGAATTTTCCTTCTAGTGCTTTCTGTAGGGCTGGATTTGTGAATAGGTATTGTTTAAACATGGTTTTGTCTTGGAATGTCTTGTTTACTCTGTCTATGGTGACTGAATGTTTTGCTGGGAATATTAGTCTAAGCTGGCATCCATGGTCTCTTAGTGTTTGCATTACATCTGTTCAAGACCTTCTGGCTTTGAAAGTCTCCATTGAGAAGTTGAGTGTTATTCGATGGGTCTGCCTTTATAGGTCACTTGGCCCTTTTCCTTTGCTGCTCTTAATATTTTTTTTTATTCTGTATGTTTATCAGTTTAATTATTATGTGGAGAAGTAACTTTTTTTGGGTCTAGTCTATTTGGTGTTCAATAAGCTTCTTGTATCTTCATAGGTATTTCTTTCTTTAAGTTGGGAAAGTTTTCTTCCATGATTTTGTTGAATATATTTTTTGTGCCTTTGAGTTGGTATTCTTCTCCTTCTTATATCCATATTATTCTTAGGTTTGGCCTTTTTTAGTGTCCCAGATTTCCTGGACATTTTGTGTTATGACTTTTTGGCTTTGGTGTTTTCTTTGACTGATGAATCTATTTCCTCTATTGTATACTCTACACCAGAGATTGTCTCTTCAATCTCTTGTATTCTGTTGGTTATGCTTGCATCTGTGTTTCCTGTTCATTTACTCAGATTTTCTATTTCCAGCATTCCCTCTGTTTGTGTCTTCCTCTTTGTTTCTATTTTACTTTTCAGGTCTTGAACTGTTTGTTTCACATGTTTAATTGCTTTTTTAAAAAATGGTTTTCTTGGCTTTCTTTGAGGGATTTATTGATTTCTTCCAACTTTTTGTTTGTCTTGTCCTCAATTTATTTATTGATTTCTTTCATTTTTTTTTTTTGTTTGTCTTTTCCTCAGTTTCTTTAAGGGAATTTTTCATTTCCTCTTTAAAGGCCTCTAGCATCTTCATGAAGTTATTTTAAAGGTCATTTTCTTCTGCTTCTTCTACATTGTGATGATCAGGTCTTGCTGTTGTATAAGGGCTATGTTCTGGTGATGCCATATTGCTCTTTATGTTGTTTTATGTATTTTTGCACTGGTGTCTACCCATCTCTTCCTCAAATAGGTGCACATGGTGCCTGTGTCTGAGTGAGCTGATATTGGTCTAATCTATGCTTGCTGTGTCTCTGTCTCATGGGTCCCCTCTGGGTCCAATCTTAGCTCTTGGTATAATTGGAGCTGGCAGATTCTGTATCTCAGGAAGCCGCTGGTGTCAAAAGGGGATGGGTATTGGGGTAGGGCATGGGTCTTGTAGATTGCAGGGTCTGATGGGGTGTTTTGGTAGAGGAGCCTGCCTGCAGTAGTTTTTCCTGCTGGCCAGCAACTGGGAAAGAGTTGGGTGGGGATTCCTGGGGACTGGCTGTGTTCCAGGGACAGGGTGCTTTCTAGCTCTTTACAGCTGGCAGGTGCACAAGTCATGGGCTTCCACATGTTTTCTGGCAACAAAATATTCTGACTATAGTAAGACCACAGAACCAGACAAGGCCCCTAGGAGGCAGTCCAGACCATGGTCATCAACTTGGCCTCAGGCAGCAGCCCAGGCCATTCACATCAATATGGCCTCTGGAGGAAGCACAACCCAAGGATATCAACATGTCTTCCGGCTACAGCATAGACCACAGACATGGCTGCAGTAATACTAAGGACCCGGGCAGAGTCCTTAGTGGCAGCACAGGCCTGGACATCTGTAGAGACCCACAGAGATTTCCTAGTGAGAACTTACTCAGGGTCTGAGAATCTGAGGTTGCTTTACCCAGCAGGGCTGCATAAGGGGATGATTTGGCCACAAGTGTGGTTACCAAGTGTTTGGAAGGATCTATACTTGGCTGGGTGGAGTGCTTTGAACTAGCAAGGGGGAGGTCTTTTGCCCCACCACTTGGCATTGTTATAAAAAGCCCTTTTGAAGAGGCAGAAGGGGCTGATGGATTTTGATCCAGGTCCTCCCAAAGCTATCTTGTGTTTCTGTCTTTCTCCTCTCTGCTGTCTTTCTATGGATAAGTTTCTTATTCCTCTCTCCTCTTAGTAGGAACCCTTTGTAAAAGGTGGGAGCTTGCCTCCCACAGATGGTGCCAGAACTAGAGACTTACTTGTGTGGAGGAAGTAAATGAGAGTAGGAAAACCCTGCAGAAGCAGTTAGACATGTCCAGTTTTGTATGAAAAGGTTAGGCGATGTTTTTTTATTCTTCAGGAGCAACAACTATATATAGAAAAATTAGGCTGCAGAAAATTTCTCTCTCTGTCTAGGTTTCTCTCTCTCTCTCAATTTATGTTTATTAAATTAGGAAAGAATATAGAGTTTAGGTGTAGGAATATTGTGTAGGAAGAAACTTAAGGTAAAAGTAGAACTTTCCCTAGTTCTGGACCTGAAAACAGCATCCAGTAACAAGCAGCCATGTGGATTTAGTAGTCTGAGAAAGAAAAGACAAAATGGGGCAGGGAAATAGTATGCAGATGTTTTAATATTCACTTGTAGAAAGTTTGAAAACTAGGGGAGTTAAGGTAGAACCAGAACAAGTACAGAGCTTTTTGGAGTTCATAAACTATGTCCTTGGTTTTCCGACTATAGGACTCCGGACATAGACTCCTTGGGGGAGAATCTGAGTTGAAATGCAAAAATGTTATGAGGAACGTGGGCCAGAAAAGATTTCTGTGGAAACTTTGGGCTTTTGGGTGTTAATTTGGGACAGCTTATATCTAAGCTCTCAGTGGCAGGGGGAATTTTTCCTGAGATAGACATGGGTGAGACAAAACCCTCCATTCAATTGGCAGTGCCACTGGATGAGAACACTTTTACAACATCATTAAGTCAGGGTCTTTTCCCTCTTGGCCATGGAGCTGAGTTTAAGAAACAGAAGTCTTGGGATGAGACAAGGGAGGAACTAAAGAGCTTTAAAAATTTAGTAATTTCTCTTTCTCAACAACTGGAAACTCTTCAGGTCTCTCACAAGTTTCTCTTCCTTCTATAGGGGTGGAAATAGACAACCTAGGGGGTTGTCTGTCAGAATGGGAAAGCTGCTCATAGTTGTTCTGGCACAAAACCTCCCGGAACATGGCAAACCCTCAATGTTAGTGCTGCATCTCCTCTTCATGCCAGTATTTGGGAGGCAGCTAGCAGAGGGAAAGAGGTGCAAGGCTTTCAAATGTTCCCTGTAATTGAACAGCCAGATGCCCAAGATAATATAGTATGAGTGGATGGAAATGGAGCTGTAGGTGCAGTGGCTGCCACTGGCTGTGGCTGGGTTTCTTCCAAGATCCAGAAAGGCTGCTTGAGAACTGAAGCTAGTAGTGGATGGGTTTCCTTGAGAGCAGTGGCTGGGCTCGTAGCAGTGGGAGTAACATTGAGTCCCTGAGGAGAGAGTGCTCAGGCCTCAGGACTGGGATTGTAAAAGGCTGAACAGAGACAGTAGCTAAAGTCACCGAGTTTCTCTTTGCTGGCTACACAGAATGCTTTTCTAAGAGTTGCAGCAGCTCAGTACAGTAATTCCACCCTCACCCTAGGGCAACTCTCCTGGGTAAAGCTAACTGTCCTTTCTTTATTCCTCTGATGCCCCAGTTAGGTCAGTACCTGGAGCAGCACAGAGAAAGGTGAAAGAGTTCATCGACACAAGGCTTTATTTGCATGATTTCACAATGCACCCCTTCTTCAGCTAATATTTATTATTCTGTATGCTAGCAATCCTAAAAGATATGTGGTATTCCATTTCTGTTTCCTTAAGGAGCTATAATAGTGTGTATTTCATGTATCTATTGCCTTTCTTAATATCTTCTCTGTAAAAGTGTTATTCAACTTATTTTCAACCTGTGTTCTTTTGTTGATACTCATTTATATAAACTTCCTATATATTATAGTTTAGATGATTTGAAATACTTTCCAATTCCATGGCTGGTTTTGTTTGTCTCTTTAGCTGTGAAGAATGTTGGACATTTGGTATGGTCTCAGTTATGATTATCATTTTTGCTGCTTATTTAGTTGGAGTCATATAAAATTTACTAATGAAGTATTTACTTTTAAGTACATTTTTAATCAAAATAAGAGTGCATCACTTTCTCTCTTCCCCATTTTCCCTTTATTGCCCTCCCAATACTCTTCTTCCAGTCCTTCCTATACTCTTACCCTGCTCTCAAATTGGTAGCCCCTTTTTCTTCAGTTACTGTTATGTGTGTGTTTGCATGTATGAATTGTTAATTATTTCATGTAAATATAAACTAATATGATTCTTTGAGGCTTTAGCAAATAGCCTTGCTGTTATTTGTCCTCCATCTGTCCTTCTCCATTTTAACTAAGAAAAGCCAAGGATCAGATGTTTCCATAATAGAGTTCTATCAGTGACTAAAAACCTAAGAATTAATATTAGTTAATCTCTCTCAAACTTTTCAAAAACTTAAAGAGCAAAGAGCACTTCAAAATAATGTTTTGTGAGATCGGTTTTTAACATATTATCAAAGACAGAAATGAAAAAAACATTTCAGGCCAACATATTTAGTCATCAGAGGTGCCCAATTCCTTGGCTTCTTAGCAAACTAAACTTAGTAAAACATGGAAACAATCATGTGTTGTGATCAAGCAGGATTTCTCTCTGGTATACAAGGAAGGCTCAGCATATGCAGATCATAAATGTGACATACCACAATTACAGAATGAAAGATTAAAAATATAATTGTCAAAATAGATGCATTTTACAAAATTCAACATTTTCATCTTTAAAAGCAAAATTGAACATTTTCATCCCTAAAATCTTCAGTATTAAATATACCAGGAAAATAAGAATAAAATCACTTATCACAAAAATCTTAGCTAATAACCTATTTGCCTTTGAAAAATTGAAAATGTTTCCTTTATTGTCAGGAATAAGCAGGGTGCCCTCACTCTATGTTTATATTCAACACAATACTAGAATCCTAGTTGGTCAAGGAAGTATAAAGTTATCCACATAGAATTTCAAAAGCAATATTACCTCTGCTGGGGGTGGCAAAATTTGTCTATGTAGAAAATTCTAAATCCTATTTTAATTGTTGAAAATAACACACAAATTCAGTAAACTTTTAGAATTGAAAACCAGAAAGTAAAAATCAGCTAAGTTTCTATATATTAAAACACATGCCAGCATTCACTGTCATTGGCCTTTCTGACCTGGGTGAGATGGACTCTAAGAGCAGTTTTAATTTGCATTTCTTTGTTGGCTAAAGATGTTGAAAACTTTTTAAAATTTATCTTTTTTCATTACCTTTTTATTTATTTGTGTGTGTGCATGCACATGCATTCTCATGTGTGGAGGCCAGAGGACAACTTGTGGGAGTTGGAACTTAGTTCTCTTTGCCTTCATGTCAGTTCCAGGAAACTCAATTCAGGTTGTCATGGTTGGTGACAAGGTCCTTTACCCACTGATTTTTAATGTGTTTCCTAGCCACTCATATTTTAGTTTTATTTTTTTGAGGCCTCTCTTTAGTTCTGTAGCCCATTTTTTAAAAGGGTTGTTTCTATGTTTCTTTTTCTTTTTCTTTTTTTTTTTTTTTTGAGTTCTTTGTATATGTTAGACACTGATCCTCTGTCAGCTACATAACAGGAAAAGATTTTCTCCCATTTTGTGGGCAGCCTCTTCATTGCCAGTTTCCTTTGGTGTACAGAGCTTTTCAGTTTCATGAGATCCATTTGATTGTTAGATTTTCTTCCAGTGCTACAGTGCCACTTAACAAATACCAACCTGTGCCTAGATGTTGAAATGTGCTACCCAATTTTATCTCTATCAGTGTCAGTATAGCAGGTCTCATTCCTGATTCCTTTGGAGTTGAGTTTGGTGTAAAGTAAATCATGAAGTTTTAGTTTCATTCTTCAGCATGTGGATATTTAGGTGCCTTAGCACCATTTATTACTGCTCTTTATCCAAGATATATTTCTAGCTCTTTGTCAAAATTCTGGTAATTGCAGTTGTGTGGACTTATATTTGGGTCTTCTATTCCATTCCATGTTTGATTTTATACCAGTGTCATGGTATTTTTTTTTATTGCTATGACACTGTATTATAACTTGAAATCAAGTATGGTGACAACCCATGATGTATTCTTTGGTTGAGGATTGCTTTGGCTATCATTGCTATTTTCTGCTCCTATACAAATTTTAAGATAGTTTTCCCTATATCAGTGAAGAATGGGTATAGAATTTTGTTTGGAATTGCATTGAATTTGTAGATTGCGTTTGGTAGGATAGCTATTTTCACAATATTAATTAATATCATGAGCATTAGATATTTGTTTGTCCATTTGTCCATCATCTTGTGTCTCATTCTCAGTTTCTTTCTTCAGTGTCTAAAGTGTCCATTGTTCCTTTGGTCTTTTGTTCCTTTGGTTGGGTGTAATCTTAAGTCTCTCTCTCTCTCTCTCTCTCTCTCTCTCTCTCTCTCTCTCTCTGTGTGTGTGTGTGTGTGTGTGTTTGTGTGTGTGTGTGTGTGTTTTGAATAGGATTTATTCCCTGATTTCTTTCTCAATATGTTTGTCACTGGTGTATATGAAGGCCATTGGTTTCTGTATGCTAATTTTGTGTATGGCCACTTGACTGAAAGTATTTACTAGCTGTAAGAGTTTATCAGTGGAGTCCTTAATGCCTCTTATGTATGGAATCATATCATATACAGATAAGGATAATTTGACTTCATATATGTGTTCCTTTTATTTCCTTCTCTTGTCTCATTGCTTTAGCTAAGACTTCAAACTATATTGAATAGGAGTTGAGAGAGTGGATGAAGTAAGTGGAAATGCTTTGAGCTTTGTTCATTAGTATGATAGTAGCTATAGCTTTGTCATATATAGTCTTTATTATATGGAAATATACTCCTTCCATCCCTACTCTCTCCATGACTTTGATCATGCAAAGATATTGGATTTTCTCAAAAGCATTTTCTATAACTGTTAAGATAACTGAGAAGTCATGTGGTTTCTGTTTTTGAGTCCATTTATGTGATGTATTACATTTACATTGTGTTTCAATATATGTAAATGTTGAGTCATCTTTATACCTCTGGAATAAAACCACCTTGGTCATGATGCATGGAATTTTTTATTTACTAGTAAATTCAATTTGTAATAATCTTGTTGAGAATTTTTATATTTCTGTTGTGATGTCCCTTCATCTCTAATTTTGTGAGCTTGGTCTACTCTCTCTATCTCTCTCAATTAATTTGGTGAAAGGTTTTTTAATTTTATTTACTTTTTAAAAGAAAAAACTATTCCTTTCATTAATTCTTTATATTATTTTAAAAAAATTATGTTTGTTTCACTGAACTTACTTTTTTTTTTTTTTTGAGCTGAGGATTAAACCCAGGGCCTTGCGCTTGCTAGGCAAGTGCTCTACCACTGAGCTAAATCCTCAACCCTGAACTTATCTTTTATATTTTCCCATTTACTGTTTGTGATATAGTTTGTTCTTGTTTTTCTGAATCCTTAATGTGAATCATTAAGCTATTTATTTTTCGTTCAACTTCTTTATGTAGGCTTTTGGTGTTAAAAATCTTATCTTAGCCTTCTTTGTATACTGTAGGTTCTGGCATTTCAAGGTACCCAATTCTAGGAGTTTAAAAAAAAGGTCTCATTTAATTTCTTCAGTGATTTATTTTTCTTCAATAGAGTTTTATTTACCCTCCACAAGTTGTATGCTTTCTGGAGTTTCTCTTGATGTTTCTATCTAGCTTCATTTCATTTGGTGAGACAGAATACTGGATGTTATTGAATTTTTTTCAAAATTGGTTAAGGCTTGCTTTATGTCCTAATATGCCATGATCTGCTATAGCTAGAAGTTTCTCCGGTCCTACCTAGCCCCACATCCCTGCAGCCACTAATAAAATAATGACTCAGAGGTTTATATTAATTACACATTGTATGGCCAATGGCTTAAGTTTCATGCTAGCTAGCTCTATCATCTTAAATTAACCCATTTCTATTATTCTATGTTTTGCCACATGGCGGTGGCATTACCAGTCTGCTGGCATGTTGCTCCTTGAGAGACAGGCTGGCATCTCCCCCTACTTTCCTTTCTTCTTTCACTGTCTCTCTTAGATTTTCCTGCCTGTTTCCATCCTGCTCTGCCATAGGCCAATGCAGCTTTATTTATTAGCCAATGGGAGCAACACATATTCATAGCATACAGAAAAACATCTCACAGCAATCTGCTGTGACGAATATGTATTCTTTAGTGTTTGAATAGAACATGCTGTAATTGTCTGTTTTGTCCATTTGCTTTATTGATTCATTTATCTCCAGTTATTCTTTGCTTATACTTTGTCTGGATTATTTGTCTACTTATAATAGTGGGGTTTTGAAATCACCCACTAGCGCTGTACTGGGATTAATCTGTAACTTCACATCTAGTAATATATATTTTATGAAACTGAATGTATTTGTATATGCTTAAAATTGGTATATCTTCTTGATCTATGACATATAAGAACTTTTCTGTGTGAAATAATAATAGTTAGTGAACATTTTTGACTTATTAAAAATAAATTTATACTTTGTTGTCTATGTTTTAGCATCACAGATTATACTTCAATAAATACATTCTAGTTTACTTTCTATAGTTGTGATAAAGACCACAATCAAAGCAACTAGGAAGGAAAGGGGTTTTTGTTTTACATGTCTTGGTCATAGTCCAAGGCATGAACTCAAGCAGAGTAGGAATCTGGAGGCAAGAACTGAAGCACAAACCATGGAGGAACACCAGTTACTGGTATGCTCCCAGTAGATTTTTTAGTCTGTTCTTTTATACAAACTAAACTACTACTCCAGGACTGGAATGGGCCCCTTCACATAAATCAAGAAAATGTCCCACTGACTTGCCTATATGCATGTCTGTTGGCTGTATTTTCAATTTAAGTTGCCTCTTACCAGATAATCCTGGATTGTGTGAAGTTGACAAAACAAAATCCAAAGAGCCATGACAAAGAAAACCAAAAAAATCAGCTCAACATACTTTTAGATTCGTACCAAAAGTTCATACTAATTGATTTCTTTGGATCTATAATTATTGTTGTTACAGTTGGTAGAAATTACCATTATCTAATTTAACTCACAGCTGTGACAATTTTGCATATTGTAAGTTAATTTACTAAATAATCCATGATATTTATTTATAGTAAATACTATCATTGGTATAGCAATTTATGTGGTCATTTTAAGGTCCCATTTTGGCAACAATATTGTTGAAATTTCTCATTCTATATATGACAAGGAAACTGCTCCCAGGAAATACCAATAATATGGTTGCCTAAACAAGATCAGAAAATTGACATCACCAATTGATATGCCAAAGTGGATGGGGAAATAATCACAGGCTTCATCCTTAGATGAATAGCTAAGAAATGGAGAAAGGAACAAAGGAAAAAAGGGAGAATGAGTCTTCCCCAGGTGTGAAACTCTTGATAGGTTTAGCCACTCTAAAGAGGTCAACCCTAAACACCTAAACACATGAACAACATTGAATAGTTATATTTATGAATGTATATATAACAATTATAATTAATTACAACTTAAGACTAAGAGGCCATGAATTTGAGGATAGGGAGGGACATGGAGGGAACTGGAGGGAGGAGAGGGATGAGTGAGAATGATGTAAATATGGTATTTATATGTGACATTCTCAAAACATAAATAAAATAAAAAGTACTATTGTGACATCTCCTAGAATGTCTGGGCAAAGTTATAGTACAAATTATATAGACACCAGGGTCTTGAATCCATGTATTTTCAGAACAAAGAATCATGAACATCTTTGCAATCACATCTAGCATTTCAGTTGTGGACTCTTTTAGGAAAAATAAAAAAGGAAGACCCTAGAGAACTCTGTAGAGGATAGATTTTCACGAACTTCCACCAGAGAATCCTTTAGGCTGCTCTTCAAACTTGAAAATATTTTTCTTCCCTCTTTTCCCTTTTCCTACAAGAATTTTAATTATCTGAAGTCTCACATCTTATTCCTTTCCTCTCTTCCTTCTTGAAAAACTGAAACCCATTCCTCAGAGGCTGAGCAGTGGATACTCAGCCTGCTGGTGTTACCTACCTCTGGTCAGCATTGTTGGCTCCAACTGAGGAAATGCATTCTGGGCTCAATGATGCCATTTTATTCTTGTTCTTACTTTCTAGAACTTGAGTGATAATAAATTTAGACATCATCTAGAGATGTTTCCAATCACATGAGTTCATAAAACACTGTCTTACTGGTGTTTATATTTTATTAGTATGTTCATTTTATACTGATATTTATAAAGCTCTTAATATCCATTTCCATTTTGACCTTCCAAATGTTTATCATTATGTAGCATCTTTCCATACCCAACATGTTCTCCAGCTGTCTTATTTCAAGTTCTACGGTGCAATTGGAAATCTTTTAGAGCATCAATTAGCAGGCTGCAACTCATGGGCCTGTTCTAATTTTATGGCACTCATGAGTTAGAACTACTTATTACATTTTAAAAATGGTTGAAAAGAATCAACTAAATAGTAACATCTCAGAATACATAAAAAGTCCATGAAATTCAACTACCAGTAGTCATAAAGAAGATTTTACTTAGTCACAGACATGCTCATCTGAGTGTATGTTTGACTAACTTTGTTTTTAACAGCATTTGTTGAGTAGTTGCAACAGAAGTTTGTGGCCTAGAATCATGGAATAGTGTGCCTGCTATGAGTCCTTTATTAAGAAAGGTTACTGCTTTGAGTTGGAATGTTTCTGAAGACCCAAGAATCATCACTTTGCTTTCCTCCCTGGGCTTCTGGTCTTACTACCCAAGCACATATCTACTTTATAAAATGGGCAACAAGGAGTTAGGACAGATACTCCACTGTCTCTTATTTCTGTTAGCCACAGACATTTTGCTATAAGAGAATTAATTATTTGCCTCAAAAATTCATTCTCATTGGTAAAATACATCCTGACACAAAGTTACCTATTAAGAAAATATATGTAATCATTGATTATCTCTTATTTCACTTAATCTTCTTTGACACTATTTAATTTGCATTTATTTTCTTGTAGTTTCAACATACTCCAGTCTATTATCCTGAAGTTTATTTATTTTATATACTGAAGTTTATTTCTCATGTTTTTCTATGACTATAGATCATTTAATTTTCAAATTTTAACTACTTATTTTCTTTGATATACTTTACGTCTAGTACTGTTCATGCTTTTTTTTAAACCTTGTTTTGCTTCCTAAAGTTGAATTTCTTTTCTACACAATCTTCACAGAAATAATGACAACCTAACTAAGAAGACCATAGTTTAAATTCTTAGATCCTAGCATGTACCTTGTGAAAGATTTAGACTTAGATTGCCTAGTTTGTCTTGCAGGTAAATCTAAAACTTCTTGTATCAGTTCATTAGATTTTTTTTATCCTTACAATTTTTTATGCTTGTCTGACAGAAATAATAGATGGGCATTTTCTTTTGACTATACTCTTTAGCACTGAGCAAATAATTGAGGGTATTTCAAACCATCTCCCATATTATTAAATCTGAATGAAAACATTACTCCCCATATTGGAATAGATAAATAAAGCAGATAAACCAGTACATTTATGGGGGGTCAAAAGTTTAAGTTACTGTTTTTAAGGAGTCACAAGGCTGGGACCTTTCTTTTTCTAGATTTTGAGCAGCAATTGGTTCATTGAGGTAATGGGTGTGGAGATTAATCCAGTGGAAAAATATGAACTATATAACTGTTCAAGAAGGTATATTGAACAAAATTTCAAGTGGGTTTAGTTTCAGACCATGATGAACCATCCATACATGGACAACAGTAGTATCTTACTCCAAATGAAGCTGGCTCATGAAAAAAATTAGCTATTTATTCTTTTGCTTTTGAAATAAAAGCTGCCATTGTTATTTTGGATGAAACTTGACAGCCAGAATCAAGAATTTTCTCTTTGAATCTTAACCAGTTCTGTTGTCTTTCCCATGTGATACTCTACGCACTTTAAAAAGGTTTCTAATTTTCAAAAACTTTAGGCATGTAAATACATTCAGCTTGTGAATACTCAAGTGGAGGGATCTCCTTAATTTGCACTGTTTTTCTTTTTGAAATTTTTCTGCTTTGTACACTTTGCATAACCTATTGTCATCCTCAGTTACTCTTTTTATGGGTATGGCCTTTAAATTAGACTATAATTATCAAATTTCATTGAAACGTTTTCAACAGGATAGACTAGTACTTCAAGCAATAGCATAGCACCCAGTACATTATATTTCTTCTTATTTTTAATAAACTTTCTTCATGAATTCCCAATATCAGGTCTTTTCTTTATTTCTTTCATTGGAATAGAACCTGATACTGGATACTGGATGTCTATGTGAGGGATTAAAGTTTCCATTCTCTGAATCTTCTAAGCTATATACTTTGCCACCACATGGGCTACATGATTTCCTTTATTCATTGACAGATCACCTTTGGTGTTTTGGGAACTACATTATAGCTACTGCTGAAAGTATGATACCACTTCCATTAAGGTTAAAATTTTTATGTATAATGTCTTTATTAACAATGGTAAGTAAAGTGCATTCTTGCTAGATGGCCCCATAAGCATGAAAGACCAGAAAGACATACCTGGATTCCAAAGTTGCTAATTTTTCAAGAAGGCAATTGTAGCAACCTTGTCCATGCTACTTTCTGCACACTCTTTGTTCCATCACTGCCGTGGTAGTCAGTGACTTTGATTTTCAAAGTTGCTTGCATTGCTGAGAAATTTCTAATCCAGTTGTTTTAATGGTTTATCTACAAATGTTTAAGATATGGCCTGAATCCTTCTGATTCTTATGTTAAAATAGGGGTAGATAAAGTTTAACTGAGGGAAAAATGTTAACCAAAAATATACTGGACCTTAGAAAATATACAAAAATTTCTCAGTTTGTTCATATTGTAAGAGAAAAAAGACACAGAGAGAGAGAGAGACACAGATAGAGAAAGAGACAGAGAAAGAGTGAGAGAGAGGAGAGAGCCTGTGACTCCTTTATTGTGTTTATACTTAAGTATTTTGCATCTTGAAACCTGACAACAATTTGGCTAAACTGTCATGAATTTACATAAAAACTATAGTATGTTTATTTTCTACTCTTGAAAAATGGTTTTATTGAGGTTCACATATACCATTCATGTGAATATACAGGCCAGGGGCTTTTTGTTTAAGTTATGTAAACATCACCACATTTTAAAAATGTTATCTTCATTAAAAAAAAGAACCCCTGTAACTATTAGCCATCATTCTTCATTTCTGTATTGCCTTTCACCTTTCCTCTCCTCCTCACTCCAAAGCCTCAGATAATGACTTATGTACTGTTGATCTCTGTGTATGAGTTGATTTTGGTGTAGGGTGACATACAAAGTTTAACTTTTTTTCAAGTGTTTTCTACAAGTCTTTCTGACTCCCAAATACTGCTTGTTGAAGAGCTGAGACTTTCACATTGTGTGTTCTTGGCATTTTTTTTGGTGTGTGTGTGTGGGCATTTCGAGACAGGGTTTCTCTATATAGTTTTGGTGTCTGTCCAGTATCTCACTCTGTAGACCAGTCTGGCCTCAAAATCACAGAGATCTGCCTGCCTCTGCCTCCTGAGTGCTGGGATTAAGCTTGTGCACTGGCATTTTTATAAACAGACAAATACCAGTTGTCCTCAAATGATGAATTTCTCTTTTTGATCTTTTTATTTCATGTGTCTGTTTTTATGACAGAATCATGCTGTTCTTGTTACCAAAGCTTTGTAGTGTGTTATAAAATCATTTGATGCCTTCAACTTTATTCTTTTTAGCTCAAGATTGCTTTGGGTATTAGGGGTATCTTGTGACTCATTTGAATTTTAAGATTTTCATTGTCCAGTTCTAGAAGCATGTGATTCATATGTTTTACCAAGTCAGAATTGCATCAAATATGTGGATTGTTCTGTACAAAATGGATATTTTGGCAATTTGTAATCCATGAACATGAATATCTTCTCATTCATTTATATTATATTCTATTTCTTTCATCAGTGTCTTATAAATTTAGAGTAATCTTTCATCTCTTTTGTTAAATTTTATTTTTTACTTTTAATAAATAAATTATATTCCTGTTTTTTTTTTTAATGAAAATCTTTGTTTATCTTGAGATCTAGCATATTGTACTGACAGTTGCATGATTGTATTTTCTTTACCACTTCACAGGATTCTCAAAGAAAGACTTTATAAGCATTATTTAATTAACTCACACAATACCCTTGTGGGTTAGATAATAACTATGATCAATGTTCTACATGTAATTTTAGGAAACTGCCTACAATATATAAGGCTCATTTTTGTTAACAAAACATTTATACTTAGATTTAATGATTAGCTGACAAAACATTTAGGATTTGGGATAAAAGTGTATTTCTATTTAATGGCAGCTTTGCCAATATTTGTTTTCTTTCACGATTTTTAATAAATGGAAATTTCTCTACTGTTGTACAATTAACATGACACAGAGAAATTATGATAGAAGGAAGGTTTTAAGATCAGTGGTTTCCAATCATTGATGTGTATTAGACTCATACAGGGAGTTTTAAAACAGTACTAATGCTCAAATTTCACTTGTACAAATTATTAAATTGTTCTTTTATTATTATTATTATATTTGTGTTTTAATTTTACACATCAGCCATGGGTTCCCCTGTCCTCCCCCTCCCGCCCCCACCCCCCCCTTCCCCCCAACCCCTCCTCTCCATTCCCATCTCCTCCAGGGCCAAGACTCCCCTGGGGATTCATTTAAACCTGGTGGATTCAGTACAGGCAGGTCCTGTCACCTCTTTCCAGGCTGAGCAAAGTGTCCCTGTGTAAGCCCAAGTTTCCAAACAGCCAGCTCATGCACTAAGGACAGGTCCAGGTCCCACAACCTGGGTGCCTCCCAAACAGTTCAAGCTATTCAGTTGTCTCACTTATCCAGAGGGCCTGATCCAGTTGGGGGCTCCACAGCTCTTGGTTCATAATTCATGTGCTTCCATTCGTTTGGCTATTTGTGCCTGTGCTTTTCCAATCTTGGTTTCAACAATTCACAGTCTTACAGTCCCTCTTCTTTCTCAACAATTTGACTCCTGGAGCTCCACCTGGGGCCTGGCCAAGGATCTCTGCATCCAGTTCCATAACTTATTGGATGAGAGTTCCAGCATGACAGTTAGGGTATTTGGCCATCTGATCACCAGACTAGGTCAGATCAGGCTTTCTCTCGACTATTGCCAGCAGTCTACAGAGGATGTATCATTGTGGATTTCTGGGGACCTCTCCAGCACTCTGCCTATTCCTGTTCTCATGTCATCATTTATCGTGGTCTGTTATTCCTTGTTCTCCCTTTCTGTTCTTGATCCACATGATCATCTCACTAGATGCAGAAAAGGCATTTGACAAAATCCAACACCCCTTCATGATAAAGGTCTTGGAGCGATCAGGAATATAGGGAACATGCCTAAACATAATAAAGGCAATCTACAGCAAGCCAACAGCCAACATCAAATTAAATGGAGAGAAAATCAAAGCAATACCACTAAAATCAGGAACAAGGCAAGGCTGTCTCCTCTCCCCATACTTATTCAATATAGTACTTGAAGTTCTAGCCAGAGCTATAAGACAACATAAGGAGTTTAAGGGGATACAAATTGGAAAGGAAGAAGTCAAGCTTTCCCTATTTGCAGATGACATGATAGTATACATGAGTGACCCCCCAAATTCAACCAAGGAACTGACACAGCTAATAAAAACCTTCATTCAGCAACATAGCAGGATATAAGATCAACTAAAAAAAAATCAGTAGCCCTCCTATATACAATAGACAAACAGGCTGAGAAGGAAATCAGAGATACATCACCCTTTATAATAGCCACAAATGACATAAAATACCTTGGGGTTACTCTAACTAAGCATGTGAAGGACCTATATGACAAGAACTTTAAGTCCCTGGAAAAAGAAATTGAAGTAGATGTCAGAAAATGGAAAGATCTCCCATGCTCATGGATAGACAGGATTAACATAGTAAAAATGGCGATCTTACCAAAAGCAATCTACTGATTCAACACAATCCCCATCAAATTGTTCTATTACAAGACTGGGCATTGAGAGCTCTAAAAAAACATTAAATACACAACAATGATGTTCTCAAAATGTCACCCCAGGCTTGTTGTGCTATCTGAGAACTTCAAAGTTTACTCTTCATGTGTCCATTCATATACTTCAACAACCCCTGTTTGTTTGGCTAAATTAATTGTGGATTAATAGGCCTTTAAGAGAGCACAATAGAGATCCAGTTTCACATAAAGTTGTATGTTACTATTATATAATTATTTCGTACAGTTTTATCATGTATATACTATCCCTGCCGGAGAGATACAGGCTACTACAGGATTTTGTATTTACCTATCCCAAGTGCCTCTGATCAGTCAAGTATCAATTACTTCCTTTAAAATGAACCTACATGAGTACAGATCACAGTATGTGTCAGGAGTTTGGCATTAAAGCAGACCATCAGAGGCCATATTGGATGTCATGAAGCATCCTACATGACACTGGGATTGCTCTAAGTAATTCTGTGCATTTTAAGTTGCATTTCCAACTAATGAGTAAAAAATAACATAAAAAATCCAAATACACAAAACAGAAAGATTTTTTAATATTTTATATGTATGAGTATTTTTATAGGTTTGTATGTATATATGTATGTATGTATGTATGTATGTATGTATGTATGTATGTGTACCATATGTGTGCCTGGTACCTGTGGAGGTCAGAAGAGGGAGATACCCAGGAACTGGAGTTAGACAAGGCACACATACACGCATACATGCACACACTCAAACACATTGTTTATGACAGTGGTCTCATAAGTTTATAACAGAGCTGAAAAATTATCACTTCATAACAGCATAGCTGTGGTAATATCATAGTCCAAAATATTTCTCCCATGTTTGTGGCAATACTGGAATAATCATACCAATTGTTATGTCGGCCTTATAAAGCTTAGCATACAGAAATATATTTATGACTGGATAATAATAAATGGGTGCCACAGACTTATTATACTAAAACACATAGTGTTTAAAGCCCAGATTTTGCACTGTATTTGCTTTATTAGTAGATACTTTTCAGAGAATTTTTGAAACCATCATGTAGCCAAGGTCAAAATGTTACCAATATGACATGATAGTTTTGGCAGTATCTGTTGATGCATGATCAATAAACAATATCAGCATTGGCTAGGATAGGCTTACCTATGGAGAATCCTGTGATGTTTTCTCAGAAACAGAAGCCTTGTGTTCTCACTGCCCATACAGGACTCTGATGCCTGAAAAGTAAGCTTTCACTGTGGTTTTGAGATCACAGATTAGAGTCATGATTGATTTTTTTCTGAATCCAAACAACTGCCTTCAGTTCTTGAATAGCTTTAACAATAAAATTAGTTAAAAAAACTTGAACTAATTTCTCTCCATCATAAGCTGTGTTAAGTATTTTTGATCTTAGCCATTCTGACAGGTGTAAGATGGTATCTCAGAGTCATTTTGACTTGCATTTCCCTGATGACTAAAGATGTTGAGCATTTCCTTAAATGTCTTTCAGCCATTTGAGCATCTTCTGTTGAGAATTCTGTTTAGCTCTATAGTCTATTTTTTAAATTGGATTGTTCAGTATTTTGATGTCTAGTTTCTTGAATTCTTTATATATTTTGGAGGTCAGCCCTCTGTCAGATGTGGGGTTGGTGAGGACCTTTTCCCATTCCGTAGGCTGTCACTTTGTCTTGTTGACCATGTCCTTTGCCTTATAGAAGCTTCTCAGTTTCAACAGGTCCCTTTGATTAATTGTTTCTCTCAGTGTCTGTGCTACTGGTGTTATATTTAGGAAGTGATCACTGGTGCCAGTGCATTCAAGACTACTTCCTACTTTCTCTTCTATCAGGTTCAGAGTAACTGGATTTATGTTGAGGTCTTTGATCCATTTGGACTTAGGTTTTGTGCACAGTGACAGATATGGATATATTTGACATGTTGACATCCAGTTATGCCAGCACCATTTGTTGAAGATGCTTTCTCTTTTCCATTGTATAGTTTTGGCTTCTTTGTCAAAAATCATATGTTCATAGGTGTGTGGATGTGGAGCAAGGGGAACATTCCTCCTCTGCTGGTGGGAATGCAAACTTGTACAGCCACTTTGGAAATCAATATGGTGCTTTCTTAAAAAATTGGGAATCAACCTCCCTTATGACCCAGCTATACTACTCTTGGGCAAATACCCAAGGAATGCTCAATCATACCACAAGGACACATGCTCAACTATGTTCATAACAGCATTATTTGTAATAGTTAGAACCTGGAAAATACCTAGATGCCCTTCAACTGATGGATAAAGAAAATGTGGTACATATAGACAATGGAGTACTACTCAGTAGAGAGAAACAATGACATCATGAGGTTTGCAGGCAAACAGATGGGACTAGAAAATACCATCCTGAGTGAGACAACCCAGACTCAAAAAGACAAACATGGTATGCACTCACTCATAAGTGGATACTAGATGTAAAGCAAAGGATAACCAGACTGCAACTCACAACTCCAAGAGGCTTCCTAGTAAAGAAGACCCTAAGTAAGACACAGGGATCACCCAATGACAGAGAAATGGATGAGATCTACATGAACAACCTGGGGGTGAGGAGGGAGTAATGGAAGGCAAGGGTCAAGGGAAAGAGAGCTTAGGGGAGTGGGAGGTCCCAGCTGGATCAGGAATAGAGTGGGAAAACAAGGAAAAAGAGACCATGATAAATGAAGAGCCCATGGGAATGGGAAGAAGCAGAGTGCTAGAGAGGTCTCCAGAAATCCACAAAGATACCTCCACTATCGACTACTGGCAATGGTTGAGAGAGTTCCTGAGCTGACCCACTCTGGTGATCAGATGGCCAAACACCCTAACTGTCATGATAGAACTCTCATCCAGTGACTGATGGAAGCAGATGCAGAAATCCATGGCCAAGGCCCAGGTGGAGCTCCAGGAGTCCAACCAGTGTGAGAGAGGAGGCATTATATGAGCAAGAGATATTGAGACCATGATTGGAAAAAGCACAGGGACAAATAGCCAAACTAGTGGAAACACATGAACTGTGAACCAATAGCTGAGGAGCCCCCATGGAAGTGGACCAGGCAGGCCCTCTGGATAAGTGAGACAGTTGATTAACTTGAAGTGTATAGGAGGCCCCTCAGGCAGTGGAATTGGGACCTGTCCTTGGTGCATGAGCTGGCTTTTTGGAACCTAGGACCTATGCTGAGACACTTTCCTCAGCCTTGGTGTAGGGTGGAGGGGACTGGACCTTCCTCAACTGAATCCACCAGGCTGGGCTGACTCCCTTGGGTAGACCTTGCCTTGGAGGAGGTGGGAATAGGGGGTGGATTGGGGGGGAAGGCTGGGGTGGGGTGGGAGGAGAGAGGACAGAGGAATCTGTGGTTGATATGTAAAATTAAATTAATTATAAAATAAAAATATTTTTAAAAAGAAAAAAATTATTTTCTCCTATGTCTTGGTAATGACTTTTAATGATTTTAAATGAAAAATCACATGGAAAAATAACACATGTAAAATTTGTATGACCATAATGTCATTTAATATCAAGTGATACGTAATCACAAATAGTGTCAGCTCCTGCATATACTCCCTTGGTTTCAAAAGATAAAACAAAGAATGAAATTACTATTCTTATTTTCATCTGAAGCAGATACATTTGGGCTCAAACTATAGATATATTTCTTAAAGCTTGATGCAAATGTGAGAGAAATTTCCATGTTTCAAAATTAAATTGCTGTGAAATTGAAGAGTCTTGACCTATGTTTCAATTGAGAGCGATTAATCCAGAGTGTAATGACATGGAAAGGAAACTATCAAGAGAGAAATATAATAAATTCTATATGTCTTCCAGGTGATGAATATTTGGAATTACAGTCATAGGCTTAAGGACAGATATGGGCAGCACTTTGCTATATGAATGACATTTCAGAGATGAAATGTGTAAATTCTTATTATAGAAAGACATTAAGAAATATATTTGCTCATTTTGCATACCAACCACAGATCCCCCTCTCTTCCCTCTTCCAGCTTCCCCTCCAGCCTCCCCCACAAATCCACCCCTTATTCCGTCCTCTGAAAATGTAAGGCCTCCCATGAGGAGTCAGCAAAGCCTGGTACATTCATTTGAGGCAGGTCCAAGCCCCTCTACTTGCATCAAGGCTGTGCAAGGCATTCCACCATAGGGAATGGGCTCCAAAAAGCCAGCTTGTACGCCAGGGATAGATCTTGAACCTACTGCCAGGGGCTCCTTAAGCAGACCAAGCTACACAACTGTCTTGCTTATAAAGAATAAAAAAATTTCTTAATAAAAATAAAATATCTCAAGCAATTTAAAATTTTATAAGAGAAAAGAGAGCCAACAATATATGTGGAGTGAGAGTTACGAATAAATAAAAGGGTAAAGTAAGCTTGCTTATCAAACTTGGAAATCATTTGTCATGTCCTTAGACTATAATGTAATAGACAGAGGTGAGGCCTTAAATTAAACACTTATAATAAATGCCAATGTGATGGCAATTTTAATGATTTTTAGAACCAAATTTCTGAGTTGAGAACCAAGAGTAGAGATACTGTGGAATTAGGAAATAAAAGAGTTATGGCACAAGAAAAAAAAAGAAAGATATTCGCAGCAGATTCTGATGAAGTGAAATATCATTCTCCCTACTGAGTTAATTCTTTTCACCAAACAAATCTGTATTATAAAAATTATGCACAAGATTTCATCAATTAAAATTTTGCTATTCCTTATTCATGTAGGCACCAAGACTACCTTGTCCATCTTTGCAAATCTTTGGAGAGGGCAAGAGCCAAAGTCGTGTCTATGGTGTACCTTTCCAATTGATATGATAAAGTTTCAGAGTCAAACCTGAGTCAATGCAGAACATGTAAATGTGGCTAAGAGTCATGACTGTCACATTATAAGGCCTCATAATCATGTGTGGGTTGAATAAATCATGGGGAGTGTTTAGCACAGAGCTTGGCACCAAAAGACTTTCCTTCTATTGTTAGGTGTCCAACCTTTGCTGCTGTTTGTCTTGACACCCTTTGCTCTCTATTCCTGTTATTAGCCATTTCTGTGCATCTGTTCTTTCTCCTGGAATTACTATTCCCACTACTCTGCAAATATCCATCTACTCTTGGCCTTTTCAGTCTTCTTTAGTGTTCTTGAGTGACCTTATGGATCATAACATCAATTTCTGTTGTTAGCTGGCTTCATATTAGACTCCAGGAATGGGCAGAGAAAGAAACCCAAGGGTATTTTCATAGCTCTGTCTTGGTGTAGGCAACACATACAAGTAGCAAGGTCCTTCTCAGATTGACTGCAACCAGGAGGCTTCTCAACCATTCTATTGCTCACTGTGTTAGAGTAGAAAAAACTAGTCAAGAGAATGAATCTCTGGCTTGGATGTAGACCTAACATTCTAGTTGGGACTGGTCAATCACCTGGCCATGGGATCATCCCTAGGAAGGTAGGTTCACCTTAGCTTTGTTAAAGATAGACAGAATATTCTTTTCCTTTTATGGAGCAGTTCTTAATCTGTGGATCATGATCAACAGAAAACATGTATTTCTGATGGTCTTAGAAACTGAGACACCAGTAGGTAGTAAAATTACAGTTATAAAGTAGCAATGAAACAAATTTGTGGTTGTGGGTTCCTTAGACCATTGGAATTATATTTTTCCAATGGTCATGACCCACAGGTTGAGAGCTGCTGCTTTAAATAGATATGGTCTTTTCCATCCCAGAATTCTTATAATTCCTGTCTACTAGCCCAGTCCACCTGGCTTGATCATGCTTCACCTTACACACCTCAGATCAGTTATAAAAGCCTACCTCATTAATATTTTTTAAAGATTTTATTATCTGTAGATAATTTTGTAGAGACTAATTCTTCATCACTTCCAAACTGGCACTAAGTTCTTATGTACAGAACAACTTCATAACCCAGGCACGGTGGTGCACAAATACCTGTAACAACAGTTATGTGACAAGTGGAGACAGGAAGGTCAGGAAAGAGTAAGGTTGAGGCCAGTCTATATTAGGCCCTGTGCTCTCTCCCTGGTTCTCTCTCTTCTCCTTTCCTATCCCAGTGCTGAGAAGAATCCATGGCCTAGGGAATGGTAAGCCAAGTGTATACCTGTGACCTATATCTCTAGTCCAATTTCAAGTTTAGCTTGGTTATTGAGTTAATGTCTTCAACTCTGAACAACTGTTCCTACCAGGAGATAATACAAGTTTTTTTTTTTTTTTTCTCTTGTCACACACATTTCTTCAGCTGCTGAAGTAATGCATGTTTTTGCTAACACACTATTGCCAAATGGCTTTGTTTTCTTCGATAAAACAAATGAACCACATAGAAATTTAGTTTGGCTGTGGCTTTATTTTCTTTTATTTAAATTATGATTTTTTTTGTTGTGACTGTAATTTTTGTGACATTCCTTCCCAGGATTGTGAGTTAGAAATATTGTGATCTCATTTAACCTGCCACTTATCATCTCCTTTACTACAGTTTTTGTGTCACTGCATACTAAATAAAATGATTCATGTTCTAATTTAATAACAAAACAATGTACCTTACAGTGTATGCTAAAAGTGGAGCATTTTAAGTCTGCTTTTTTCTGCCTGTTTGGACATTTCAGGTATACTCTGCAATAATATAAAAATGTGGCATGGCAATTTCTGTGACAGTGGAGATGCTGATGGGGTATAAATGGTGTGTTAGCAGGTGTGCAGAGCAATATGCATGAAGGGGCCACACTATCTCTGTCACAACTGCTTGCCTCTGCTGATGTGGTGCAAAAGCAGCTGTCAGTGCAAACAGATGAGGTTGGCTGAGCTTGAATGGAAATTTATTTATAGCTCTGAGATTTGACTTCCATGTCATTTTCATGTGTCATATAATACATATTTCATATAATATTTTACTTTAGATTATTTTTAACAATTTAGAAATATTTAACTAGTTCTTAGCTCATGGGTCAGACAAAAATGATAACTGACTGGATTTGGACAGCAGGTTGAGTAGAAACTCAGAGACCTAAAAATTACAAGTGACTAGGTCTTACCTTCAGACTTGACATATGAAGGAATAGGAAGCATTAAGTTTCTTGTTTCTTGTTAAGTCCCTCATGCATAGATGCTCAGCAAGTCTCTTTTGAGAAGTAATAAAAGATGATTTCTGGCACATGATAAGCCTGGGACAGTCTTCTGGATGAGTGAAATACATGATAGCCTGCTATCTGCCTTATATAATAAAGAAGCTTCAATATACCACAGCTAAAGGGAATTGTTTACATTTAGTTTAAAAAGAGAAAGAAGTTATTTTTCGTAGTTTATTTTCTATAAATATATACATGTGTACTGTGATTACATTCACCCTTGCTCCCAGTCCAAACTCTCCTCCTTTGACTCCCTGGGATGCTTATTTTTCCTTTAAGGAGCATGAAGAATTGTCAATAGTTGCTAATCATTTTGACCAGGTAAGTAATTGTAACTTTAGACATTACTTTTGATAATTCCGATTTAAGGAAAATATAACAAATAAAATATTCTACTTTTCCTACAGTGTTCTTTACTGTTAGATTCTATGACAAAATTCATTAGATTGTTCAGAGAAAATGAAATAATTTTCATCAAAGAAAGAACTTCAAGCCAAAGAAATCATTTGCAATAAAATTTTTCCAACAATGAACTTTGTGTTAGAATATTTTAACTGATTAATATGTACACTATTTCAATATGTCCAAGATAATGTGTACTTTCATGTTTCTCACTTATCTTCATGATAGGAGTCATTATGCGGCCTACTGAATTAAAGGTCTCTTTTACATCATAATTTCACATTTACTTAGGTTGAATTCAAAGGACTCATTATACTTTTAAGTATCACCTTGAGTGTGGAGCTGAGTTTCCTGGGTTAGTACTGTTCTATTTACCCAGAGGTATTTCTCTGTTGCAGCCCATGTTCCCTTGTTTACCAGGACTAAGACTGGAGCAGAGATGGTAATGGCTTCATACACCCCTGTTAAATATCTTCCTTCGATGGTGCAACTGTAGAAGTACAACTACTTAGAGGGAGGCCAGGCTGAGGAAGGTGCTCTAACTGACTTCACTGCTGTAGACGGTGTTTATCTCCCATGCTAAGCTTTGGTTTGTTCCCCTGAGAAGTTCTCATAGGATTGACTTCAGAATGTGGTTGTGGGATTTGGACAAGACAACATGTGTTTAGCTCAAAGTGTAGAGAATGGTGATGGTAGCTGTTATTCACATTAAACGATGCATTTTACTGTAATAGTTGTTAATCTAAGATGACTAGGTGACTGTTGTCACTGCATAATACAGGCTCATTTTTGAACAGACCTAATAGTAACTACTTACAAATGTGCATTTTACTATCCAAAGGATAGGCTATGTGTCTGCTGTGCATGTGTGTGCAAGATTTTTAAAGCTGTTTTTTTTTTTTTATTGTAGTCTCACTCTGCTTGAAAAGTAATAATAAAAATTTCATTAAAATTTTGGAGAAGGAATTCAAAAGTTTTTATTTCTTCTTTTATTTATCCATTACTTCTCTATCTTCACAAGTTCTAAGCACCTATCTGCTGGCAAGCATGGAGTCAATGAGGAAAGGGACAGTTTCTGCATGAACTTACGTTTAGCTGGGAGAAAATTAGATAGTGACTGATGTATTAGCAGGAAGTGTGTCATGATACAGGAAAATGGGCCATGGGGGACCTGGCTCTGGGATACTTGAGAAAATTTCCTAAACAAATTCAAGCCTGAAAGCCAATGAAGTGTGAGGAGGGAGTGGATCAACAGGAGGAGAGCTCCTCAAGCAACTGATGAGGTTCTTTTAGCATCAGGTAAGCTAGTGAGCCCCAGGGCTCTTCCTCTCTGGCTCACCATTGCTAGGATCACAAGTCTGTGGCACTGTGCTAGGGATCTTGAGGGAGGAGTAAAGCAAAGAGTCTCCACAACCATGAAAGAATTGCAAGTCATATGACCTGTACTTGTTAGTGAGGATGTGACTGATGAAGGAGTAAGTCGGAATTCCTTAACTTTTACTTTAGCTGTCAAGGTAGATGTTACTGCTTTCATGTGTTGAGACAGGAAGCTTGGGAGGAAGTGCAGATTCAATTTAAAGAAATGAGGATTCCCTTTAATGTGTATAATTTAGGAAAAGCTTTATGACAAGTTCAATTCTTAGTAATCAATGTAACCAGTCCTTTAGGATACCAGCAGCACGCAGGTACCTTACCTCCTTGAAGGAAGAAAATCAGCAATTCAAGGAAAGATAAATTTGTAGGCATCTAAGGTCTAACTGCATCAGATATGCTCAAAGTTTAGGAAGAAGTTAGAGAGGAATGAAAATAATATCTTACTGAACCAATGAATTCCTATTAAATGGTGAAGAGCTAAAATTTTACACAGGTAAAGCTTAACTTAGATTCCATACTTTATCAGAGACCATACTCTTTGAATGCAAACATTGTTTAAATGCTTTGGAAATTTCATTAACTCTTTGAAGTTGTGAAATCACACATACTTCATCTTTGTAAACTATTTAAATATGTGGTGCAGTTACAGAGGGACTAATGAAAGAGTGTCTGCATTGTGAAGCCTCATATTCAAGGCAGATTACATTCATCTATTTATTTTAGTTGAATGTACAAGGAAGACATATGGATAGATACGTAATTAAGACAAATACTAAACATTATAAACATGATGCATTGTTTAAAGTAGAGCTTTCTGGTGTTGTAAAAGTGTTGCTAGACAAGTCCTTACTCAGGGAAACTTCCTAGTGGGAGTGTCTGAAAGATGACTAGAGAGACTGGGCAAAGGACATGGGAATTGTGTTTCCTCTGCCTGTTAGTATGTTCTAAGACACTGCTGTCTCATCCCCCACTCTGAATGAAGAAACTAGATTTTCCTAAGATTCTTAGTTAGCTTGTGAGAAAAAAACTGAGTGAGGGTTTAGGTTTTATTATCAATGCCATTTCTGTAAAGCCAAGGTTAAGACATTAGAACAAAGCTGCAAATATCTTTTTATTCATTAATTTATTTACTTATATTTATAAAGCATCTATAGCATCAGAGGTCCTCTCTGTGGTACTTAATGTGAAAGTTTCAAAGGTGAATGATAGAAATGTTTGAGGACATCAGCAAGGCATTCTGATCAGGTGGCATTAAAACATGAAGGGAAGGAGAGCAGGCTAGGGACTTAGATATGGATTGATCAGTCAGGAGTCTGCCCCAGGCCCACCACTTACTCTTGCTGCAAAGGTTTAGGTGTTAACTTTTGTGTTCAGTACTGAGACTAAGCATGAAGGAAGGTCAACATTTTTCTTTTCCCATGAGTCTTGTAGTGAGGCAACGAAGACATGTTAAATAAGCAATTAAAACTCTTGTAATGAAAATTAGTTGAAAATAAATCCAGGATTCTTATCAATGGCCATGACTTATTAAGGAAATAGAAACTAGTTCTATTAGTTTATAATAAGTTTGGTGCTGCCAGGGTTCTTGATTGTCACCAGGAATAATCCCTATTAATTATAATTAATATAATTGTATTAATTCTATTAATTAAGTATTGGTTTATACTCTTTTCAGTGTGTGAGGATTGAAGAGAGAAGCTGTATTCATGGGCAAGATTCACTGGCTTTGGAATATGCCACTTCTTAGCATGGACTAAGTATTGGTTGACTCTGTCATACTTATTGGTTGGGTCTTATACGAACACATGAATGGAGGCTCCCTCAGTGTTTTCAACTCTAAGATGGAAAAACATATATCAATCTCTTAGGATAATAGTGAGATTTTAATGAAATGAATAGATATAGTGGAGTGCCTGATACATAGTAAATACTCCGTAAGTGGATATTTTTCAAAGGGCAGCACTCCTGAGGGAATGATGTTTAGTTTCCTAACTGGCATGTATTTTGATACCATTTTCAGTGATTATTCTTAGGCAACAAATCTGACCTTCTTGATTTGCACCTCCCATACTTAAAAGGAATCATACTGCCTTCTTTTAGCAAACAAACACAGACATTAATTACACCCAGCATTGGGAAGCTGCAGCAGAAAGATCCCAATTCTATCCACTGCATAGTGAGTTTGAGGTCATCCTGTGCAACACAGCAAGACTTCATCTCTCAAAAAAGTTTCCTTTTCACTTTCAGAGAAAGACACATTGCTTTATTCCTTTGCTCAAATCCATTTTTTTTATCCTAAAATTGAAAATGCTTCAGTGCGTCAAACTTTTCTAATCCCCTTTCTTAAAAAGGCATGTTCACTTAGTTTTTAGGGTGATATATAGACATTTCTCTTGAAAACAACAATCATTAATTTATATAGCATTGAGAAAACTTTTTTTGCCCATCTTCCTATGACAGGTTACAGTTGTTGTACGGATGCATATGCAGATGCTCAAGCATATTTTATTGAATATAAATAAAACAGGCTAAAATAATACTTAGGAAATTCAATCAGTCCATTTTCAAATGAAAAAGTAGAAATAAAGTAACATTGGGTGTTCTTTGGGGGATAGAAAAAATGGCTTGGCTCCATCTTCATTGTACTGGGACATAGATGCAATCTGGAAAGCTATCTTCAGAAGCAATAGATCATGCTACTGCATTTTTGGGAGAGTGAAGAAGATTGTGTAGAGTGATCACCAGCCAAAAGCTCCAGTTAGCACTCCTTAACTAAGAGAGCTATGGGGATGCCTTTCTTCTTAATTAGCTCCAGTGTATAAGAAATGTCTGATGTAACACTTGTTTTAAATCACTGTAGAATCAACTCTGATCCTCTGCACCCTGTGGCCCAGCTCTCAGGGGCATTTAATCTCAATAATAACAGGGATTCCTCCTGTAGGTCCAAGATCCTGTTATTGGTGCCCAGAGAAAAATAGTTACAGGAGCCCCTGGTCACTAAATCCAAATTAGTGCCTTCTTTGATGTCAATTACGCTGCCATTTTGAATGGGCAATTCTTGTGTTAAAAGACTATTATAAATTGTAGGATTTTTTAGCATCTGAGGCAAAACAAACAAACAAACAAACAAACAGACAGACAGACAAAATACATACCTAAGTTAAAAACTTGCTGGAGTTCCTTAATTGAGCTCCCTAACATAGTCACTTGAATCCTCCTAATCAATCATTTGGAATTTGAGAATCTGGTGGTGGTAAGGCTCTTGTGCCACCCAGGTGGGGGAGAGTCAGGACATAGTGGGTTTCTGTACTTTAAATGAAGTCTTGTGTGGCCATTTGGCTTAAATGTCCCACAGAGACTCAGCCTTTCTTGGAGGTCTGCAGGAGGGCAGCATATGGCCTTTTGTAGTTTGCAGCCAGCCCTTCCCTAAGCTTATTTTCCTTTTGCAGCTTATGCCATACATTTCTCACCTTTATCCTCCACTGTCACACCAAATGCAGTGGTCTGTTTTTAACTCTGTAACACTAGGCTTTTGGAAAAGCATAGTAAAGAAAGGGCCTTCCATTTGTGCCACTTCTGCAGTGATCCTGGGAACAGGAGCACAGTGTGGTGACAGAATGCAGGTTTGATTGTTTTCTCAGAAGGGAGAGTGTGCTATAAGAAGGTGGAACAGGAAATGTAAATAACTAATTATTGGATCAGTCTTCTGAGTTATTAAACAGCAGCAAGACCAAAAAGCTAACTCATATTTATAAATTATCATACCACTTAAATACAGATACTGTATTAATTTTATTAACAAGTGAATGATTCTGCTTTACTTCTGTTAACCATGAGAAAATTTGAGCTTGATAATTATGCAAAGAAAACACATAACTACTAAGTCAGGGAATAATTTAGAGGGGTGCAGAGGCTATACTAACTGCTAGTATTTTGCTTTATTGAACAACAGAACACAGAAAATTATGTGAGTGACTGTGTCTCTGTATTGTATCACTGTGAATGTTCTTTTCTAATTTGAGAAATTAGCTTACTACATACCATGTATGTCTTAGGACACTGGGTTTTATTTTCCTTGTTGAATGTCCTTTGGCTAGGGCCAATTATTGTTTATCTGGTAAAATAGTCCTGGGGAATAATCAGAACTGTAGCTTGAAGAAATCTCCTGTTAAAAGACCTTACTTTCTTGTAAGAGAGAATGGGTGATGGGCTGGTGGGGGGGTACTGGATGGGCAGGAGGAGGGAAGAGGAGGATCTGTGATTGGTATGTAAAATGAATAAAAAATTCTTAATAATAAAAGAAAGTATGATCATAGTACAGACTACTTGGGATTGTTAAAGGATTGGAAAGAATAATGCATATGGGGTGCCTGACACTCATGATTCTGTGAAAGGACAATGTTAACATTTTGAGACATTATTAAGTTCTTAACATATTTGTGCTTTATAATTTGATGTTTCCTTATACCTTCCTGAAACAGACATTTTTATCTCCATTTTTTTTTCCCTCGAACTCACAGAGATCCACATTCCTCGGCCTCCTGAGTGCTGGGATTAAGGGTATGAGCCACCACCGCCATTTTACAGATGAGCAATATGAGACAGTGAAAATTACTTTCCCAAGGGAACATTGCCTATAAAGGATATATAGGAACTAGTTGAAAGCTAAGAGGGAAGTCACCTCTGCAAATATGGATGGAAAGAATTTTGGGCTTATGGCATGGTTAGATCTTATTGTGCAGAGTTTTGTCCTGTACATGTTTACATATAGTGCTTTTAATTGAAAATAGAAAAAATAATAATAAAAATGTAATTGAAAGTATCATAATGTTAGGACTCAAAAAATAAATCATTGTTTAAGTCTATTGAGTACAAAGCTTACATCTGGGGTATGTTTGTCTTTACCTCCTTTTGCACACTGATGCGAAATATGCTATTGTTACAGACATTTGATGAAGCAGGCTTAATGGCATGCTCTTGATGATGTACATTTTACTTTACTTAGGATAATGAATGAGATTATAATACAATGAGGGAACTTTGGCTTTGGAATTGAACTCCAATTTTAATACAAGTCATTTGAAGCAACACAATTGAAAACATTAAACATTTTTAAATTAGAATATGTTCTTATGTAAGTCTGTGTTTTATATTTTCACATCATTATGCTAAGAAGTAAAAACAGGACCAACTATCAATTTAGTTGTAAAGGTTTCTGTTTTGTTTCCCCAGAAATAGCCATCCACAGTTCATAGTAGTTGTATTTTTAACCAGTTAAGAACTTTAAAAAGCACACATCTTGGAGCTGAACATAGGGGTTCAAACTTTTATTCCTGGATATCAGGAAGTTAAGATAGGATTGAGTTCAAAGCAAGCCTGGGCTCCACACTGAGTTTTAGGCTGGCCTGAGCCGGTAGCAAAACTCTGCCTGAAGAAAAATTATATGGCCCTTTAAACACTATCAAGCCTAGCTGATGAGTAACTCAAGCTCCCTTCCACCCACACTTCCAGGTCTACAGTATCTCAAAGGTGGTATACCAGCCTAGCAGTCACTCCAGAACCCTGCTTTCTCTCACCTTTGCCGTACTCCTCAGTCTAATATGGGCCTCAAACCCGTGAACCAGATGAGGCAGACCCAAGCAGGAGTGACCTCTGTATACTTTCTTAGTTCCAACTCTTGGGGGATCACTGTTATCTCTCTAGTCAAAAATCAACACCATCATGATAAAAGTCCTGGAGATATTAGGGACACAAGGGGCATACCTAAACATAATAAATGCAGTTTACAGCAAGCCGGCAGCTAACATCAAATTAAATGGAGAGAAACTCAAAGCAGGTCCACTAAAAGGAAGAAGTCAAAGTATCTTTATTTGCAAATGATATGATAGTATACATAAGTGACCCTAAAAATATTACCACGGAACTCCTAGAGTTAATAAACACTTTCACCAAAGTAGCTGAATAGAAGATTAACTAAAAAAAAAAAATCAGTAGCCCTCCTACATACCAATGGCAAATGAACTAAGAAAGAAATCAGGGAAACAACACCTTTCACAAGAGCGTCAAATAATATAAAATATCTTGGAGTAACTCTACCTAAGCAGATGAAAAACTCTGATAAAACTCCAAGTCTTTGAAGAAAGAAATTGAAGAAGATATCAAAATATGGACAGATCTCCCTTGCTCATGGATTGGTAGGATTAACATTTTAAAAATGTCCATCCTACCAAAAGTAATCTAAAGATTCAATAACAATGACTGAGGAGTATGTTTATTGCTGCCTGAAATGGGAAACAACCTAGATGTCCCTCAAAAGAAGAATGGATAAAGAAAATGTGGTGCAATTATATGATGGAGTTGTTAAAAAAAACCTTAGTTGTTGGGTTGGGGATTTAGCTCAGTGGTAGAGTGCTTGCCTCGCAAGCACAAGGCCCTGGGTTCGATCCTCAGCTACACATACACACACAACCCTCCCCCTCCCCCCCAAAAAAACCCCAAATAAAAAACTTAGTTGTTAAAAAAATGACATCATGAAATTTGCAGGGAGGTGGATAGAATTAGAAAAAAAATCATCAAATAAATGAAGGAGCTTAAAGAGGACATACACATTTCAGTGAGCTTAAAGAGGAGAGGAATAAACTCTTGTGTAAAGTCCAGGAAAACACAGATATATAGCTGAATAAAGTGAAGACAATTCAGAATTTGAAAACTAAGCTCAGTAAAGACATAAAAATGCCAAAGAAAAATCAAGCTGAAAATGGTATTTAAAAACTCAAAAACCTAATTACTCAGCAAAAAGCCTTACCTGTAGAATAGATTATGTAGGACCAAGACTATCAGGACTTTAAGATGAAATGGAGGAATTGGATCACTCTAAGAACATGACATTAAAAAGGCACACTGGAGGAATATGCAGATACTTTGGAAAACTATTATAAATTTGTGAGTTATAAGCAGAGAAGGAGAAGAATCTCAAGTCAATGGCAGATGCTCAAAAGGATCATAGAAGAAAATGTCTCCAAATTAAGAAGAGACACACCCACACACCTATACAAAATCTACAAGTACACAACACCAAATAGATAGGGCCAGAAAAGAAACTGCTTATGCACATTATAATTAAGGTACTAAATATACAGAACAAAAGAGGATGTTGAAAGCTGGAAGAGAAAGACCAAAGGTCACTTATAAAGGAAAACCCAAACAGCCAGCTCATACACTAAGGACAGGTCCCGGTCCCACAGCCTGGGTGCCTCCCAAACAGTTCAAGCTATTCATTTGTCTCACTTATCCAGAGGGCCTGCTCCAGCTGGGGGCTCCACAGCCTTTGGTTCATAATTCATGTGCTTCCATTTGTTTGGCTATTTGTCCCTGTGCTTTTCCAATCTTGGTCTCAACAATTCACACTCTTACAGTCCCTCCTCTTTCTCAACAATTGGACTACTGGAGCTCTACCTGGGTTGAGATTACACAGGGACACTTTGCTCAGCCTGGAAGGAGGGTACTGGACCTGCCTGTACTGAATCCACCAGGCTGAATTGAATCCCCAGGGGAGTCTTGGCCCTAGAGGAGATGGGAATGGAGGGGAGGGACTGGGGGGAAAGTGGGGACAGGGGCAGGAGGGAGGAGGACAGGGGAACCCATGGCTGATGTGTAAAATTAAAACACAAATATAATAAATAACAAAAAAAGGTTAAAAAAAAAGGGAAAACCCATAAAAATAACAGCTGATTTCTCAGAGGAAACATTAAAAGCCAGAGAATTATGGAGCAATGGACTCCAAGTTATAAAAGACTGTGGATGCCAACTGAGACTACAGTACCCAGCAAAACTATATGCTATAGTTGAAAGAGAAGAAAAACTTCCTTTGATATAAACAGTGTAACAGAATTCATGTCCACCAAACCAGTCCAACAGAGAATACTGGAAGCAATATGTTAGGCTGGAGATAGTAATAAGCATAACCAAGAGATTCTAGAAAGAGAAGCTATGATTACTGAAACACAAATGTTACTAAAACAAACAGTAAAAGAAGACAGAAATCAACACACTCCTTTCAGTAATTGCTTTAAACATCAATGGCTTCAATTTCCCAAAGGACACAGGTTAGTTAAATGTAGTAAGAAACAAAAATTAACCTTTCTATTGTTCATAAAAACTCATCTTAAATTTAAGGATTGGTACAGCCTTAGACTGAAAGAATGGAAATGTGTATTTCAAGCAAATGGGACCAGTAAAGTAGCAAATGTCTGATTTATGACAAAATAGGCTTCAAACTAAATCAAAGAGATAATGGAAGGACACTTCATTTTAATCAAGGGAACAATTAACCAAGAAGACATTACAGTCCTGAACAGGTATACATCAAATTCTGGAGCACCCAATTCCATAAAAAGACTAGTATTGGACTTCAAGACAGATTAACCCCAACTCAGTCATAATAGGTGCTTCCAATACCCTAGTTTCTCCAATACAAGAAAAATAGAGAAACATCAGAATTAAATGACATATATCAAAATACCAAAGAATGCATTCTACTCAGCAGCTTATGGGGATTTCTCTGAATAGACAACATACTGAGACACAAAACAAATCTCAACAAAGAAAAATTTAGAAAACTCCATGTATCTTATCTGATGACAAGGCAATAAAACTTAAAATCAGCAGCAATGAATGAATCTGTAGTGATTACATGAACTCATGGAGATTAACACATTACTGAATGATTAATGTATCAGGAGAAATAAAAATAAATACAATAAAAAATTAGAGTTAAATAAAAATGAAAACAACATTCACAAGCTTTAAGCACCTACATTAAAATATCAGAAAGAGTACAAAATAAGCAATTTAATGATGCAACTCAAAATTTAGAAAAAATGAGAATAAACCAAACTGAAATCCAGTAGATAGAAAGAAATAATAAAAGCCAGAGAAGAAAGTAATGAAAGAGAAATAACAATAATAACATAAGCAACTCTGAACCTAAGAGCTGGTTCTTGGAAGAGACCAATGAGTTCAACAACCCCTTTCCCTAGTTAACCAAAAGAAAGAATGAAGAGGCCTGAGTTAATAGAATCAGAGATGAAACATAAAGTCATCACAATAGACACCAAAGAAATTCAGAATATCACAAGTGAAAAAATTAAAAACCTATTCTATATTATGTTAGAAAATCTGTAAAATTAGGTAACTTCAGGGCTGGAGAGATGGCTCAAAGGTTAAGAGCATTGATTGCTTTTCTAGAGGTCCTGCGTTCAATTCCCAGAAACCACATGGAGGATCACAACCATTTATAATGAGATCTGATGCCTCCTTCTGGTATTCAGGCAAACATGCAAACAGAACACTGTATACATAATAAATAAATAAACCTTAAAAAGGGGCAAATTCTGAGATTTATCCAAACCACTTAAATTAAATTGAGAACAGATTAAGAACATCAATCAACCAGTAACAAATAAGGAGATTGAAACACTGGTGAACAACTTTCTAACTAGAAAATCTCAGGTCCAGATGGAATCACAACAAAATTCTATCAGACTTTCAAACTGCAACCAATACTTCTTAAATTATTAAAAAATTGAAGCACAAGGTCAAGATATGACAACACAAAAGAAAATTACAGGTTAAGACTCATACAGGATTTAGATGCATAAATTCTCAGGAAAAAAAATGTAAACCAAACAACAATACAGCAAAAAGAACAACCACCAAATTCAATTGGCTTTATTCCAGATATGCAAGGATGGTTCAATATATATGTCAATAAATGTAATATATCATATAAATGGAATTAAAGGCAGAAATCACAAGATCATCTTACTGGATGCAAAAGGTCTTTGACATTTCCAATATGTCTTCATGATAAAAGAGTAGGACTGGGAAGAACACAGCTCAACAAAATAAAGGCAAGCCCACAGCCAACATCATCCTAGATGGAGAAATATTGCAAGCAATCTCATTAAAATATGGAATAAGAAAGAGCTGTCTACTATCACTCCCCTTTCAACATAGGGCTCTTAGTTCTACCTAGAGAAATAAGAGAAGGAAATTAAAAAGATACAGATAGCAAAAACATCCAAATTACTCTCACTTGCAGATATGATTATTATACATAACAGAACTGAAAAATCCCACTTCTTGAAAAGAAGAGGAGGGGACTAGAGTGGTAAAAGGGGGGGGAATGGGGGAGAGGGACTAGGGAAGGATGTGGGGGAGGCTGCAGCTGAGATGTAACATAAATAGATGAATAAAAATAAATAAAAAGTGAAGAAAACTTTCACCAGAGGATCAGGAAACAAAATCAACTGAAAAATATTACATTTTCTCTATAGTAATAACAGTTATGCTGGGAAAGAGATTATGGACATACCCCCATTCAGTATGTAGCCTCAAAAATTAATAAAATATCTAGTAATAATCCTACCCAAGAAACTGAAACACCTGTATAATGAAAACTTCAAATCTCTGAAAGGAGGATTGAGGAAGATACTAGAAGATGTAAAGACCTCATATGCTTGTGGATTTTTAGAATTGATATTGTAAAAATGAACATCTTACCAAAAGCAATTTACATATTCATTTCAATTCCAGAAAAATTCATCTTGATATTCATTCTTTTCACAAATAGAAAAAAATTAAATTTATATGGGAGCACAGAACCCAGATAGTAGTTACACAAACACACACACACACACACACACACACACACACACACACACAAACACAAGATGCACACACATAGACATGCATATATACACACTGCATATTGCTTTTTATTATGTTGACATTTAGCTACATCCTCTCCATATCTAGATTCTTCAAGACTTTTATCATGAATGGACATTGGGTTTGTCAAAGGCACTTTCTGAATATAATCAAATGATCATTTTTTTCTGTCATTAAATCTGTTTATGTAGTGTATTACATTTATTGATTTATGTGGATTGAACAATCTTGCACCTCTGGGATAAAGTTAACTTGATTGTGGTTTATAATTTTTTTGGTGTATTCTTGAATTTGTTTGCAAATATTTATTTCATTGAGAAGTTTATTTCATCTATGCTCATCAGAGAAATTGGCCTGTGATTTTTTTCCTTTGTTCTTGTGGTATTTTTTGGTCTGGTTTGAGTATCAGAGTAGCACTGGCTTCATGGAATAATTTGAGGAGTATTGTTGTTAGTTCTTCTTTGAAGGTCTGATAGAATTCTGCACTATTTCCATCTGGCCTTGGGCTTTTAGCATTAAGAAGTCTATTGTGAGATTGTGTTGCTTAGAAATGACAGAGAAGCTACATCCATGATACCTCAATAATCTAGCTGCCTAAATGAGACCTGAAAAATGACAACAGTAATAGACATGTTAACTAATACATTGGGGAAATCTCATTGTACTTCTGAGAGAGGGAATAGTCTCTTTCAGGGATGAGCCTCCTAATTGGTTATCCAATACAAAGCCATCAGCCTAGAAATCATATTCAGATAAGCACCACTGAATGGATATTTCAGCTTCTATTTATATATTTATGCATACACACACACACACACACACACACACACACACACACACACACACCACCACCAACAACAACAATCAAAGAAAATCTCATTTTGAGAAAATCAGTTTGTGAGGGAGTGGAGGGACCTTGTAAAGGATGGAAGGAGGTGATGTGAGGGAGGTTGAAGGGAAGAAATAAAAGGGTTTAAGTAATGAAATTATATTTTAATTAAGATAAAAATAGTTTTAAAAAGCCATAGAACGTACGTGTCCCACAGCCTTTTCAGAAATCCTGCTATATATTGGAGTAAACATTGTATTTTTAGTTGAATAGAAAAATCCTAGATTTTTAGTTCCTAATTCTAGCTTATTGGTTGTTATGGATGCATTTAAATTATTTCCTATGTTTAGGTTTAATTTTGCTAGCTCATGCGTATCTAGAAGTTCATCCATTTCTTTTAGATTTTTTTCAGTTTAGTGTAATACAATTTATCTCTTTTATTGAAAATAGATTTTTTCTCATATATCTTGAATATGGTTTCCCTTCCTCTACTCCTCCCAATTGCTCCCCATATCCTCTCCCATCTGGATCCATTTCCATTCTATCTCTCATTAGAAAACAAACAGGCTTATTAGGGATAATAACAAAGTAAAATATAAGATAAAACAAAAACAAACACACCAAAATAGGACAAAACATACCGAAGGAAAAAAGCCTCCCACAGGCAGAAGAAACAGACATCCACTCATTTGCAATTCAGAAATCCCATAAAAAATAAAAGCCATAATGTTTACACAAAATACCTTTTTTAATGCAGATTTTTGAAGTATATTGTTTGATTCTCAGAGTTTTCTCAATATCTGTTGAAATAGCTCCCTTTTCATCTTCGACCTTATTAATTTGGGTACACCCTGTCTTTCTTTTAGTTAATTTGGCTAAAGATTTGTCAATCCTGTTAATCTCTTCAAAGACCTAACTCTTCATTATATTGACTCTTTGCAGTTTTTTTCCATTTCTTTTTAATTCATTTCAGCTCTGATTTTGATGATCTCTTCCCATCTACTCTTTTTGGGTGCTGTTTACTATTGTTTTCCAAGATCTTCAGATGCAGCATTATTAATACCAGTTCTCTCTAGTTGTTTGATGAATCCCGTAGTGCTGAACAGTTCATCTAAAGACTGTCTTCACTGTGTTAATACGTATTTTTATGCTGCTTTATTTTCAATCAATTCTAGGGTTTAATTCTTTCTTGACACAATTTTCATCCAATAGCTTCCATGAGTTTATATACTTTCTGCAAATTTTATTGTTGTTGGTATCCAGTTTTGTTTTATTGTTGTCAGGTAATATGCAGGGTATTATTCCAGTTTTACAAAGTTTTATCAGACTTGCTTTGTGTCTCAATATGTGGTCACTTTTCATGGAAGCTCCATAGGCTGTTGAGAAAGGTATTCTTTAACATTTATATGTAGTGTTTGGTATCTGTTACATCCATTTGACTTATGATAACATTTAACTCCAGAGTTTATTTATTTAATTTTTATCTGGATGTCCTGTCCATTGATGAACGTGGAGTACTGAGGTCATTCACTATCACTCTGTTAGAGTCAATCTATAATTTTAGATCTAGGAGTAATTCTTTTATGAAATTTGGTGCTCCTATGTTTGGTGCATAAATGTTACTCTTGATGGATTTTTCCTCTGGTAAATATGGAATGTTCTTTTGTACCTCTTCTGACTGGTTTTCATTAGAAGTCCATTTTATCAGACATTAGTATAGTTCCACCTGATTTTCTTCTGTTTACTTGTAATGTCCATTCTTTTATACAAAGGTAGCATCTGTCCTTGATAGTGAGGTATTACTTAGAGTTAGCAAAATGTTAAATCCTGTTTTCAAATCCAGTGTGTTACTCTGCATCTTTTTATTGGAGAACTGAGATCATTCATATTAGTAGCTATTGAGAGTTCAGAATTGGTGTAATAATTTACAGAATTCTGTGATTATCCAATTCTCTTAATGACTGTTTTAATGTGAATACTAGAGGAATGCACAGATTAATCTGGACATACAGAAGTGAACATTTCACCAAGCCTGAGACATGAGTCTTAGCAATATGCTGGTTTCACAGGAGGCTCTAGGGCTGGGTAAATAGAGATACTCCTCTTATCTGCAGGACATCAAAGATAGTGGACTCATAGGTCACACTTAACTCAAGTGTGATGGACAATCCATTGACAACATCGCTGCATTCAGGTGTCTGGAAGAGAAAGGAAGCAATGACAACTCTTGAAAATGAATATAGTAAAAATGAAGTCTGTGGTAGAGGGTGGTATTAGCTATTTAAGTGCTTGAGTTAAGAATAACAACAAAAGACAACGGTGGCATGTTCTGATGATTCTATCCAAATTGCAGTAACAAGTGTGGTGAATGCTGGGGAATAAGATGGAGGCAGCTGAAGGCCTGGACCTTAAGTTTCAGGCTTGGTGTCTGTAGGTGGTGAGACATGGGTCAGAAGAGAAATTTTCCTACATTTTACTGCTATGAAAATGAGAAATTTAACTTGTATTTTAACTGATATAAGAGGTGTCTTTTTAGTATAGGCATACTATAGCTCTTTCAGACAGAGGCAAACTTGAAGAAACACTGAATCTGTTCAAGAGCCTCTCTAAGAACTGTTGTGAAACCCTAGAGAATTAATGCAATGTCAATAGAAGTCATTTTATTGTGGCTTTGTGAGAGGAAACCATAGCAGAATATTAAATACCTGAAAAGTAGAGTGTACCCTCCTAGTGAGACATTGAGACTTTTATTAAAACAAACACTTTTTTGCTTCATGAAAAAATGTAGAGCAAACTATTTAAGAAACTATACTTTCTTCTAAGATTCATTTCAGGCATATTGGCAAAAAGAGGCACTTAAAATGCTATATTACCATGCCAACATGTGAGGATCCATTAATCTTTTTCTTGAGCCTTAGTGTTCTAATCTGTAAAATGAAGATGATGTTTTTAGGACTTTTTTTTCCCCACAGAATTTTCTAAATGCTAAAAATATGGGAATTTGATTTGAAAAGTACTAATCTGTAGAGGTAAATTAACCCATTATGATTCTGTGTTCACAAATGCCATACTGAGATAGTACTTTTGGGCTCATAGTCAGCTCTTAGGACTGTCTGAAATGGTCCTCAAGTTGAACTGAAGAATTTGTTCTGTAAGGAAGAAAAGTTTTTCTTGCAGTTCCAGTTATTACACTTCGGTGGATTTACTTTCCATTTCATTCTGGTAACAGTAAGATTAATAATGGGATTTCAGCAAGACTAAAATGTGAATTCTCCTGGGACTGGAGAAAAACCACATGCATACAAATGTGTTTAACATTGATCTTCCACATTATTTATTTTGGCTAATTCTCTAAACCCATGTATAGTTGTGGACTCAAGCACCTGTTAGAGAGAGTATTAAGTAATGACTTAATTTTCTTTTCATCATTTTTATTACTTTATTCTGCCACTTTTACAAAACATAAACCATCACTTCTTTCTTCTTTTTTATTGGACAAAGAGAAAAATGGATCATTGGCTTGAGTGCTTGTCTTTATATATAACCAGAAAGAAATGAACTCCTGACTCCTACATTCCCTTTTAACCAATTTGATGTTATGAAAATTTAAAACTGTAAATGCTAAACTAATGTTGAAATGACATGGTTGACAGATCTCACCACCAAAAGCACTGATGCGGTGCCACTTTACAATGGAATGCTTATGATCAATTACTGAAATGCAGGTAGATTGGTCCTTTTCTGTTGTAGCTCCAACTACATTCCTGTGATCTGTACACTGTGTTTCAGCTAAGGACTATGTGCTTTTTCTTGAGAGGCTTTTTTTCTGTGGGTGAGAACTTAACTTCTAATAGTCTTTATATTTAGAAAGTCCTCTAGCCACAATTTACAAGCAAAATCACATCCATCCATAAAACTTTGGCCCAAATGTTTCCTCATTCACATATTCTTCCTGATCTTGCCAAGTGGATGTGATATTTATCTCCTTTGAGTCCCCAAAGCACTGTGTATATACCTCTCTAATGGCACTTAGCTCATTTTGCCTTATGTTTTTGTTATTTGTGACCTTGACGTCTTTCCTCCTAGACAGCTGTAGAGCAGGGACTGTGTCTTCTTTATTCTTGAAACTGTTGAAAGTGAATTCTCTTATTTCCTCCAGAAGATTTTTCTCAGAGAGACTAAAAGCAGACTGGCCAGTAAAATTTTATATTTTAGTTTTCAGAAAATAAAAATCAAGGAATTATATTAGTAAAATTTACATGTAAGTAGAAATGTATGACTGAAGATGCATGTATAGGCTATAAAGAAATCCCTGAGATTAATGAGGAGGAGAAAGAAGAATGTTGGAGTTCTCTAGATCTCAAGGATGTGTTGATCTGTGTGCTAAGTTAGACAGTGTAACTCTACTGTTTACGGCCCATTCCACATTCATTGTTTCCACTCTGAGTTCTCATGGAGACATGGTAGCCAGTATACATATTCATGGGCAGCTTCCCACCTCACACAACTTTGCCTTGTAATTTCTGACTGAGAGTTTACTTCCTATCACAGATTCTTGCTCCACAAAGGTCTGTTCAGAAATATCATAGATTTCATGTGTCAATGAGTAACCATGGGTATGGAAATCAGCTGCTAAATCTTCTGCCTTATCTGGACATTTCTGATTATAGATGTTATAGATGACCTTCAGAATGTCATTAGTAAAGCTCAATAAGAAAGAGTTGGCCAGAGCAGTAAAATGATGATCAACACATCCTTCAGTGGGTTTTCTTTTATTGTCTCCTTTAAAAGGTATATCTTCAGATTAATTTCCAGATGACTTAATTAATTGAATCTTGTTTTGGGTCTAGTCATCCTCAGCCATTCTGATTAAGTAGAGATGAAGTCTCAGCAACAAATAAAGATCTTCAAGTATAAGGTTTCATTTAAATGATACTATAATGAGAACTGCTACAGATAAAAGAATAATAACAAAGAACAGAAAATGTTCAGCTTAATTAGCTTCATTTTAGAGAAGGAATTTTGGAAGAATCTTTGAGAGATCTGTGCAACAAATGAAGAATAAACTGATAAAGGGATGCTCTTGGGGAGTAGATGAATGTAGTTGCATTGTAACCCCCTGTTAGAAAACATTAGTACACTTAAAGTGTACTAATGCTCACATTTCAGATGACTTTGCTCAAATTGCATGAATAAAGAAAATATGATATATACTTATATTGTATAAATAATTTACTCTGACTGCTAGTCAATGCTATTACAATAAGGGCAGTGCATCTAGAAGTAATATAATACATAGATCTACATTGTTACTCAGAATAATGGAAAAGCTTATAAAGAACTAACTGTTTATGATTCACTAGTCAGGAATTTAAAAGCTACACATTTACTTGTCAAATGTGTGGTAGCTTAGTTTTTATTGTGTTTATTTACATTTTGTTATTATAATTATCCTAGATAGATTTTGAGTTATATCAAAAGAAAGGGAAAAGTAGACACACACACACACACACACACACACACACACACAAAATCATAAGTCTAATTTTTGAGGAGAGTTAAGGTACAAAAGAAGGTGTAAGAAAAACTTAGAATTTATAAGTGATGAGTGACAAAAGTCTTCTCTAAATTGGGCCAACCCCCTTCTGTCATAAAACTAAAAGGTCCAGGAAGATCCAGGAAGGGACAGGAAGGGACAGAAAGGGAGCTGCTCACAAAGCCGCCTGACTCAGTTCATGTTAACAGAACCATCTTCTGGCAAGGATCTGAACTGAGAAGCTTTTGTTCTCAGGATTAGGATGGTGATGAAAAGAAGTTGGAAGGCCACTTCAGCCACCATAAAAGATAGTGCAGGAGAAAGGAACATTTATACCAACTCTGGAAGCTCCTATTTCAGCCTCATCTGTTGCATGCTCTTGTCTTTAGAGGCCAGAATAATGAAATTAGCACATCAATTTATTTTACTTTTCAAACTGCATACAATTAATTCCCTTTTCTTGCCTTATTGCATTAGCTGGATATAAAGTATCATAACAGGCATTTTTGCTTTACTATTGATTTTAGAAAAGAATGATTATAGATGTTATAGATGACCGTAGTGTTTCACCATGGAGCTTATTAGTTTTTTTTGTAGATTATTTTCTATCATGTTGAAGCAGTCCACTCTGTTTCTAATTAATTAACTTATTTATTTATTTGCAGTAAGTTCTGAGAATTAAGTACAGAGCCTTGAACATGTGAGGCTAGTACTAAAACCACTGAGATACACTTACAGCCCTAGGTCATGTGGCTCAGACTCTTCCTCCTCTGTCTATCTTTTGTGTACTAGGATTACAAGTTTACACTACCATGCTTGGCACTATATTTCTTTAAACTATGAACTTGTTCACATAGACTTCTCATTAGCATTTGAAAAGGAACTCAACACAAACCTGCACGTATTTTAGTAACTTCTGTTGTTGTGATACTTTCTTCATGGCTAATTGCCAGCTCAGCTCTCAGGGCCCTTAGATACTCATCCCACCTCATCCCATCTCTAGAGATTGGCTAAGAATCTGTAGCCTAGAGGAGGCACAAGGATATGGGAGGAAAAAGCTTTTTGTACTTGTGCTTGGATACATTTGAACTAGATAGGATTGATAGAAAAGTTCTCACCAAAGAGCAGCCCAATTCATCCCTTTGAAGTTGCCAAGTGTTTTCACTTTATGTCAGTTAGGATTTCTGTAGGAGTGCTAATAAAACACCAACTTGGGGAGGAAAAGGTTTATTGTGCTTACATTTCTACATTATCAAAGGTAGTCAGGGCAGGGATTTAAGGAAGGAACTTAGAGGCAAGAATTGAAGCAGAAGCCATGGAGGAATGCTGCTTACTGGTTTACTTACTCCTTATGGCTTGTTCAGTTTGCATTTTTATAGCACCCAGGACTATTAGCCAGGGGTGGCACCACACACAATGGACTTGGCCTTCTCATATCAATCAATAATCAAGAAAATATCCCACAGACTTGCTCCCTCATGGAGGTATTTTCTCTATTAAGATTCCCTCTAATGAAATAGACTATAATGTTATAAAGAGATAAAGGAGAAACTAGAATATGAGGATTGAATGGGGGGGAGATGGGAGAGCAGGGTAATGGAGATGATATAGGGAGGGACAACTAATACTAAAGGCATTTTGAAAGCCATATGGATATATTTTACTGTAGAAGCTCTCTAAAATACGTACATATGTGAAAGGAATTGAAATGAAGTCATCATATAATAGGGACATAATCATACGTTTGTATACGTGTGTGTGTGTGTGTGTGTGTGTGTGTGTGTGTGTGTGTGTAACAACAACTAAAAAAATAGAAGCCATGAAATTGAGAGAGAGAGCATGGAATGGGGTGTGGGATGGATTGGAGGGAGGGAAGCAAAGGGAGAAAATAGGTATTGTAATTTAAAAATAGAATAATTAGAAAAAGATACACAATCAAATTTTATTGTAATGATAATGAAAAACTGAATGGTCTGTAGTATACTAGTTGATTACAGAGCTAGATGATTTGACAAAGACTCTGGCCCGTGTGTGCTCTGTAATCCCATAGAGTGGAAATACTAAATACTGGACAAGGAGACAAGAAGCCAAATAGAATGTGAGAGGCTCTACTGATTTATTAACTTACTCAGGATACTCCTGGGTTCAAGCAGAGAATGATCAATTAAAGTGCAGAGTTCTTGAGAGGTAAGTTAAGGACTAATTATTTTCCGGGCTTGCACTTTCAATTTTGCCGTCTGGGAGTTGCCCATTCAATTAATCTAAGGAATGATTAAGCCTTAGGGAAAATAGACTCACAATGACCAAGTTTTGATTTTAGCTGGAAACTAGTTTAATAACTTAAAATAGGAAATCCCTCTTCCTAGAAGGGAAGTTTACATAAGATCAGAAATAACAAGAACTATAAATCAAGACCAGAAAGCAACTTGGTGAGCATAGATGAATTTCTAAATGGTCTTATTAAATAAAAAACATGGAGCCAAATATAGGAGTAAAAGCCTTAGAGAGATCAGGGAAATAGGGAAAGCCACCAGCCAACCTTACCTAACCAACTCTGCAGCTTCCAAATGTGAGTTACGTCCTGTCTACCCACATCTATATGCCTTGCTGTTCTGTTCTCTCATTGGATCTTTTAGCCCAGCTACATCATTTCCTCTTCCTACACTGTTTTGTCACTTTTTGTCTGTCTGTACAGACCACAAGACCTCTATGGTTGGCACTGAGATTAAAGGCATGTGTAGCATGAATCTTAAAGAGTCTTATTTATAAAAACAAACCTGAGGCCAGTTATTGGGGTGAATGCTGGAAGATCAGAGAAGCAGAACAAGCCACGGCTATCTCACCTTACTAGTTCCTCAGGTGATCCTGTTTCCTCAGACTGCAAGCTTCTGAGTCCTCATCCCAATGGCTCTCAGCTGAATTGTGCTGCTCCAAAGCCTGAATACTTCTCCAGCCAAATGCTTAACTGACTGCATGCTTTTCTCACTTAGTTCCTGGTCCTCACGCCTTATATACCTTTCTCTTTCTGCCCCCACTCTCTGGGATTAAAGGTTGGGTTTCTGGGATTAAAGGCATGGGTTACCATGCTCAGCTGTTTCTAAAGTGGCCTTGAACACACAGAGATTCACCTGGCTCTGCCTCCCAATTGCTGGGATTAAAGGCGTGCACCACCACCGCCCAGCTTCTGCTATGGCTTGCTCTGACCCATTTTCTAGCCACCATTTTTGGCTTTGTTCTAGTGGCTGTCTGCCCTCTGACCCCAGATTTGTTTATTTCGGGGAACACACAATATTTTGGGGAACACAATACCACCACAGGCATGTGTCACCGCACTTGGCCTTGAACACACAGAGATCCTGCCTGCTAAGTGATAGGATTAAGGGCATGTGCTACCGCTGCCTGACTCCTTTGTTTACTTAAAATGCCTTGCTATTTCCTTTGATCTCCAGGCAAACTTTATTTACTAATGCACAAATAAAATATTACCACATTTCAGCACAAATAAAATATCACTGCAAGCGAGTATACAGAATTTGAACAAAGAGGGAACCTAAGGAAAACTACCCAACTGTTTGGGTAGTCATGTCCTGTCAAGGCTTCTTGCCCTTTAACAGTAATCCTGATTCTTTTTCTCTAGTGCTTCTTCATAGTGCTTCGAGTTTCTCATCTTAGTGGTTTTCCTTTCCTTCCTTCCTTGTGTCTCTTTCCTACCTCTATTCTCTGTCTTTCCCTCAAATATTACAAATTCCTTCACAGGAAACACGTTTAGTGAGCACTTGTAACAGTAGTAGTTATTATTTACTTGTGTGTGTGTGTGTGTGTGTGTGTGTGTGTGTGTGTGTGTGTGTGTGTTGGGTACTGCTCTCAATGTTTTATATTCTATGAAATAGATATATCCCTTTTTTCAATAGAGAAACCAAGGGATGTAGAGTTTAAATATCATGCTAAAGTCACATAGTTGGGGAGGGTTTGTTCACCTGCCTCTGCCTCCCGAGTGCTGGGATTAAAGGCGTGCACCACCACCATGTCTGCTTTTCTTATTGCTCTTTCTTAGAAATCCGCTTTTAAAAAAATCCTCACTTTTGGCTTGTATGTGTTGGGATAGAATCCATATATGCATTCTATTAAGACTACATTAGAGGTCTTATGTATAAAACCTCTCCCAGATGTCTCTTTCTTCATCCCCACCTCCTTCTTTTCCTCTCTTCCTTCCTTCCTCTATCCAGAGGGTCCCCTGTGATTGCTTTATCTTGATTGTGTAGGATCCACCTTCTTTGGGGGTGGAGGAAGTTCATCTCCAAGCTCAAGTTCTGGACTCTAGAGTCAACATCATCAACTTTTGACTTTTCTGTGGTCTTGGTGGTGAGGACTACCCGTGGATTTTGGTGAGGCAGAGGCATTTACTTGTTGCACTTCATTTACTTTCTGATTGGCTAGTTGCAGCCCAGCCATGATTGTGAGTACAGGAGCAGCCTGATATTGAGACCTGCACTGCTCATTACATATGCATCATGTTCTTGGCTCCTCACATCCTATGTTCACTCTTACACACATTTTTTCCCTTGATTTTTTACATTGATGAATTAAGTGACTATAAACTACATGATAAACACAATGATTTTTTTCTGCTATACTTTTCTACAATTTTAGTAGGTTTTATATAAAAATACATGTACTTTTGATGCTACTCTGACAAAAATATAAATAGATAAATAAGTTTAGAAATATTAGAATCTTTTATCAATAAAGCACCTCATGATTTTTTTCGACTTGTTATGCCACATGAAACTGCACACCACATGCCTCGAGAGCTTCATATTGATTTATCTTACTGGGCTAAACACAGACCTACCATTTTCAGGAACACTGAGTTCTGCTAGAGGGTCTGCAGCTCTAAAGGGACAAGAGGCACTTGTAAAGGAGAAATGATGATATTTTTAACTTCAAGTGTGTTGGGGAAAAGGAAAAAAAAACGTAACATCCATGAAAATGGAAGAGCCATTTTAAAATCCAGAAAGAATGTTTGCATAAACCAAACAAGCCACTTTGACCTGCAGACAAGACAAAGCACTTCCAATTTTAAGTTTCTGCCCAAGGCTGTCCAGTACCACGATCTGCTTTCATGTGCTTCATTCAATGCTTTTCAACTGCTGCTCAGTTTTTCATAGGAGAGTGGAACTGTTGATACAGTTGGATGGCAAGCATGTTTCTTATGTTTTCTGTGGCTATTTGGCAAACAGACGGAGTTTACAACATGCCCTTTTCATCTCTCTGAAGATTGCTTTTGCAAGTCTGTTCCTGGGAATTCCTTCTAAATGGCTTGCTGGCTGATGGAAAACGCTTGCTCTTGATAGAACCATGCTTTAGACTCCAGGCCACTTTTCCCTCGGCTTCTGTGGAGTTTCTTTCAAGGTTTTAGCATCATAGGACAAGGAGGTAAGGGCAGGTTCTGTTAAAGGAACCACAATGACTCCTATCAGGCAGGGAAGGCAAACTGCACTGGAAAATTCCTCTTAGATGAATGAGGACTGCCCTGTGCAGTGGAAGGGGCTGATCTTTACCAGGACCTCAGGCACCTCTACTTTTACGTTACCTGGAGTAAGTGTTCAGTTTCCCTCTACATGTGTTTCCTCATCAGAAGGATGAAGAATTAGAGATGATGAGGTTACTGATGAAGTTACTTCTCCATGATTCTAAGAAGGGAAGCATGTTCGTCTTTTTTATAGAAGGTTCTCCATACCCTGTGGGGGGTGGATAATGCAGAAAAGAACTAACCTGCAATCGTTCTTTATCTGTCCCATCTGGAAAAGATATTCCTTCAAAGTAGTCTCTAGTTGCAGTTGTCCTGTTCTGTTCTGTGTTTACACACAGAGTAAATATTGATGGACATTTGACAGAGAAGCTATTTGCTGAGAAAAATGTTTTTTTTTTTTTTTTTTTTTTTTTTTTTTTTTTTTAGGGCACCAGAGACTCTTTAATAGGACCACCATGCTATGCCAGGTTCCTAGTGCTTACAAAGATAAATGCTGCAGTGGTGCTTGGAGTAAGTGCCCTTCTTCTTAATTCTCATATTTTCTTAGAATTACCCAGGCTTAGCTTGAACATGAGGTTCTCTAGTGTGCTCGGTGGATGCATATGGTTCAGTTTCAATTTTTAGACCTCTCTTTACCTAAAATGCACATGTATTCTTCTTTACCTTTCTGAAAGCTCCATGGGAAATAAGAGATGAGAGTTTCCTATCAGAGCCCCCAGAGCAGCTGGAGCTAGAATAGCTGGGCCTTTTTCGAGGCCGTACTGATGAGGCCAAGGCAGCAGCTTCTTAAATCCTAGCTACATTAACAAGGAGTGAATCCTCAGGATGACAGACTTGGAATTTCTGCTTTAAAGTCATAGGATACTTAGATGTTGTAAGAGATGGCTTGCATGAATATGGAAATCAGTTTATCACTTTTTGTAACAAGTATCATCTGTAATAAGTATGTCTTTTCCTATTACCATTAAGTTAACATGTTTCCTGCCTTATAGTTGAATATGTAATGTTTTAATTTTTATAAGAAGCACATTTTCCTGCTTAATACATCAATGTTACTTAATATAGGACATGCTTTAGAAAATTAACATTTTTAAGAACCAGGAAATGTCCTTTTTAATTTGTGAGCTCCTATAATTGTGCTGCCACAGCAGATTTTAATTATGATGCCATTAGGAAGGTAAAGTGGTTTATTTAGGCCAACTAGAGAGCTAACCTGATTAGAGTTTGCTCAATCATGAGCTAATTTATCCTAATCTCTTTTATTCAGAAACTTCTAATTTAGTTATAAAAATATAGATGGGGGATCAGGATGCCAGAACCCTGCCCTAGGGTAGTTTTGTTATTTAGGAAGTTGTAAGAGAATAAATACTATTTCAAGGTATACTAGCTTAGATGTTTCTTCATATTCAATGACAGTAGAGAGAATTCTGAACTTTACAGTGATTATTTAGATTGGGAAGCAAAGCACAGTTTCTTCAACTGTTTTGTGCTGAGTTTTAAACAGTGCATATGGAGAGAAATGGTTCATTATGTAAAACAAATGTAGAAACAATGTCTACGTTACAAAATTAAAAGAACATTAAAAAAGAAAGAACGAAGATCTTTAAGGCCTTTAAAAAGACCATAATAGAAAAAATGTGAATGAAAATGAGAAATGAAATGCACACACAAAACATTTGCAATTTACTTATTGCCATCAGGGGAAAGTTTGCTGTTGAACTCTTGTTGAGTTTAGAGAATTGTTTTTCACTACCAAGTAAACATATAGCTAACATAATTATGTGATGTCTCCAGTGCTGACAAAATAGTGTCTAAAGTATAAGAACAATTCCAGATTCTTTTTATTAAGATAACACAAAAGTAAAAAAAAACATTTGAAAGAGTATTGTATGAAAGTAAGTAAACATTCAATTCTTCACATATTTTTATCCTTTAAGTTGATGAAAATAGAAAGTTCTGTATATATTAAAATAAAATACAGTGTTGTTTACAGCCTACTTAGAAAGTGGTCTAGTTTAAGTCTTAAGAAGAGAGAAACATTAAGCTTCATAGATTAAGACCATGCCCACAAACAAACAAACACACAAACAAACAATCATGGGTGTGTGTTGGGCTAAGTCAGTCTTGAAGAAGCAGCAACACTGGGATACTTAACCTAAGATCCTCTTCAGTTCTGCTTGGCTATCCTTTGCAGATTTTGACTTTTAAGGCTATTTATGTATTTAAAGGGACTGGTTAGGAGTATCACGTTCCTCCTCTACCCCAAATTTATTTCTCTTTGATCATAGAAGAATTGGTGCCATAGATTAGAAAAGTGTTTTATTTGTATTTCTTTTATACTATTGTGACTTAAAACAGGACACTGCCTGAAACTGGAGCTGTCTAATTCATTCCTTTATAATGCCTTCAGTTCTGTTTTACCTTTAGTCATGGTATAGGTGTTTGGGTGAGAGCTCCACCTCAACCCCTGGCACCCTGGCCTCCCTATACCAAAAGAGTGTGGAATGTTTGGAAGGAGTCTGGTAGAAGATCCACTTCAACTGCCCTCCCTATCTCTTTCCCTAAACCCGCCCTTTCAAAGCCCACCAAGCACAGCTCCTCCCCCAGAGAGGTTCAAGACCACTCCCACAGGATATAAACTGCATCCCAGAAAACAGACACATGGTTATTCTGGCCTCCCTTCCCTGTCTCCTCTCTGCAGGCTGGGGAATCACCTGGGAGTGCTTTAACCATTAAATCTGAGCTTTGTCTGATTTGGTCTGATTAGGTTTGTTGCAATGGTGATGGAGAGGCCTTCAGGAGGCCTAACACTTATCAATAGGTACTCAGCAGATTTTTATGTCAATGGCCTTTTCCATGCCATTTGGATCAGTGTACCTTTCAGTAAGCATTCATCATGAGGAATGGGCTAGAAAGCAATTATCTTTTTTCTTTGAAGACAATATTCCTAGTGTACTTAGACTTGAGAACAACTTTCATTGTATCTATCTCATTTTGTAAATATCAGTGACAGGCATTCCTTATTGCCAATGTCTAATGTGAATATATTCATATTCTACTTATCATGTCTGCTCTCAGCCCCTACCCTAGTCTCTTTCCCATGTTCACATCTTACTGTTTTGTTTTGTGACCCATTGTGCTTAATGAGGGGTTTCTTGTGTGAGGATGGTCATGAAACTGTCTACCAGAGTCTCATTGGCTCACCATGAAGATTCAGTTCAACTAATAATAGTTCATCAGAGAGGAGTAGAGCACTGCAATTTCCTCTCTGGTCCATTATTCACCAATGACAGGCCCAGTCTTATACAGGACCAACAAAACTTCAACAGATGGAGGATCATAATTGCCATGGCCATGTAGTCTAGAATATAGCATTTAGCAGCCCTTCTCTCCATCATCTTCTGGCTCTTTCATTCTTTCCATTTCCTCTTCCATACTATCCCTGAGGCTTATAGGGGGTGGTAAAATACAGTCCTGTTTAGGGTGTAGTATTAAACTCCTATTCTCAAGGCATGGATCAGCTATGAGTCCCTGCATTCATCACCCTTCATTGTAAAGAGAAGCTTCTGTGTTTAATATAGCAAATAGTATTTGTTTATGACTATAAAAGTAAATATTTGCAAGGTAGTTTGGAGCATATCAGTTAGTTGTACAACAATAGGAAGTTCCCTTTAGGGCCTAAGTCCTCCTCAGTCATGTGATTTTGATTCAGTGTACATACCAGACTTGAATTCTTTTCTATGGAATGGGCCTCAAATTTAATCAGAGGCCAGTTGGTTATCTCCACAACAGGCAATCTGCAAATATAAGCACATCTTGTCTGGCAGGTTGACATTGCGGTTTATAGGGTTCACAGCTGGTTTGGACTGTTGATTCCTTTTCTCCCCCAGCAGCCTGCACAGCACTTTCTCATACTATGAAAGCTAGCCAGCAGGGAGGAAACTTCTAGCTCCATTCCAAATTGATTTCTCTGTATCATGCTGTGAAGGTGTGTGGTGTCTTCAACAATGGCATCTTTTTCATTATTTCTGGCTGGAACCAAGAAGAAATGCAAGCACCTGAATCTTTTGGGAGCCTTGGGGGTTTCCTTGACCAACAACTCATAAGGAGGTATCCCACACCTGACACTAAAGTTTTTGCTTAATTATCCAACAGTGTAGGATATTTCCCTTCTAATACTTTTAAAACATATTTAATTGGCTTACAAAGTATTCCTCCATATGTGATTGTCTTGCAATCTACATTTTAGTTAATCCTTTCCTATACATCTTTATCTCCCCAATCCCCCCAACTCTCTTCCTACATAAGCCTTTTCCCCACAGTATACTCTTTCTTTATTTTCCTTTTACCTGTGTTTTACTACTCTGTCCCAGTGTCTCCTTGTAGTTTCCTGGCTTCCACAGGTGTTCCAAGATAAACTTATAAAACTAAAGTTCTGAGGCCAGGATTCACATATAAGAGACAGTATGAGGCACTTGTCTTTTTTGGTGTGGTTACTTCACACAGTATGATTTTTTTCCCCAAGTTTTACCCAAGTTACACTTACAAATAGCTTGTAAATTTAGTAAGCTTTATTTTTCTTTACAGCTGCATAAAATTCCATTGTGTATATGTGCCACATTTTCACTATTCATTCATCAGTTGATGGATGCTTGGCTGATCCCATTTTCTACCTATTGTGAATAAAGTTGTATCTAACATCTCTGAAGTAGGACACAGAGTCCTTTAGGTATATATTGAGGGTGTATTCTCCTGGATGCATGAGTGATATGTTTTATCTACCTTACATAATTTGATGTTACCTTTCTGTTGTCTGATCAAGTACATGAAAATCTGCATGTAGAATTCTTGAGGAGTATTCTTTCCCTAATGAAAAACTAGATGATTTGTTCCATCTGTGATCTAATGAATGGGAGTAATCTACACTAACCTGCCTTTAAAATTTGTGGAGGGGTATTTTCATATTTTTGAAAAATAATCATACAGATTTGCTTAGATTTAATTACTGTCTTCCTATATTAGATCAAGTTTTTGGTCAACACATTTGTATTTTTACTTAGCTCATTCCTTTTATTTATGATACTGAATTTCTGAATAATCTAAATGAATGTAGACAGGCTAAACATCTCCTCTCACTTCTTACTACTCTATTGACATAACTCATGAGCCATTGTACTGGGAAAATGCAAAAGAGGCTATTTATTCATCATATTGGCCCAAAGAGGATCAGGGCTTTCTTCCTGCCCTTTTATTCACATTTCATCCACTTTTGCTCTCCCTCTCATTACTCATGTGTCTTTCCTGTGCTTGGGTCACAGTGATGGCAAATGTGTAAGTAATTTCTTATTCACAGGTAGAAGTACAGGGAAGCATGCAGGTTGCATATCCTGTAATTCCTTTCGTGGTTTTCCTGCCCCACAAACCATGTCACTCCAGCCAAAAACCTCATGATAATCCCATCAGAAGCCTGTCCCCCTCCCCCCGCTCCTGACTTACTTCCCACCAAGTCTGACTTCGACACAGACCACTTAACTTTGATGGTCTTTAATGTAACTTGGTAGGAAAGACAATATTTGAGTACAAACTTGAATTTCTTAGTGGCCAAATACATTGTTTGAGAGATTCTCATTTCTTTAGCATTGAGTACACATTGCAGAACTAGCTGATTTCCACTCTTTTTATCTGTTTAAATATGGTGAAGTGCAGTAAGAATAGCAACTGCAACCGTACTCTTGTGGAAAATCTCTAAGGTAATTTCAGATGTATTGTCCTGTTTATTTAGATTTCTTCCTCTAACATGTTATTTGTAGGTTGAATTTTCAGCAGGTATTTTCTATTGTTTTTATTCTTTGGTGGGGGGACATGCTGATATTCTTGTCCTTTCCTTTCTAGTTTTACCTGGGTACATTTTTGTAGTGGACATGACACTATATTTTCTGCACTACAGAGTCTGAACTACACAGACTCTAGTGTTATTTTAGATTCCATTGAGGGGTTTGTTCCTTATTCTTTCTTGTAATGAAATTGTTAATTTTTCTTTAGCTTACATTTGCTTTCTCATTGTAGAGATTTTAGCATTTAATTTCTGCGAAAGCATAAATGGATACATTCTAAAATTCACTTATTGTTCTGCTATATGATCTCTATACAGGTTGAATATATTTTCTTTTGTAGAATAAAATGTCTTAATGAATCTTGTTTTATCTTTATTCATTTTCAGGTAATAGAGAATTCTTCTAATTTGGTATTTATCTCATAAAAACACACAGCATGGTTAGGTGATTTTTGAGTTCTGCCAATTCTCCTGTATTACATAATAGTCCTTCCTTACAGTTTAAAATGGAAGGACTAAGCAGCGTACATTTATATTAGTGACTCAGCCATTTGGAAGAAGTTAGAGACATATCAAGGCAAGCAAAGGAAACTCCCCTCAGCTTGTTTTACAGTCTGTCTGTAGAGAAGCTGCTGCTCACCAGTCCAGCTTTCCATAGCAGGGCTCTTTTTCTTATGATTTTCCCTCAAGAATATTGCTTGTCTGTGTCTGGCCTTCTTCCTGCAGATTCTCCCAGCTGTTTCATGCTTTCCCTCTACTTTATTTTGAAAAGTCAAATTTCTAACTCACCTCATCCTCTAGAACTAACTCCAGATGTATTAAAGATTTACATATTAAAAACTTAATGGGTCTTAAAATATGGAAAATCACTTATATAGTATTTGTAGAAGGGTGTACATTAAATTCAATGCAAAAGGAATTGAAGTTGATAGATTTAGCTATTTAAAGCATTACATTGTCTGTGCATGAGAGAGCTAATTTTCTGTGTACTGTGTTTTCTTCAGCAGTTTCAAAGTTTTAAGTCTTACATTGTGTCTTTGATCCATTTTGAATTGATTTTCTTCAGGGTGAGAAATATTGATCTAGTTTCATTCTAGTATAGTCATATATCCAGTTTCCTCATACTGATTATTGAAAAGGTTGTTTTATTCTCCAAATGTATGTTTTTGACTCTTGGTTGAAAAATTAGTGTGCTGGTTAGTTTTTGTCAGCTTGATGAAAGTCAGTAGTGACTTGGGAAGAGAAAATCACAACCCTGGAATTGCCTTAATTAGAATGGCCATCAGGCATGCTTCTGAGGGTATTTCCTTCTTGCTTATTGATATAGGAGGGCCTGGCCCACTGCAGGTGGTACCATTCCTAGGCAGGTGGGCTTGGGCTATATTTTTTTAAAGAAGTATCTGAGAAAGCCAGAGGAAACAAGTCAGTGAGCAGATTTAGTCTGTGGTCTCTGCTTCAGTTCCTGTCTCCACATTCTTCGGCCCGGCTTTCCTCAACAATGGACTGTCGAGTATAAACCAAATACATCCTTTCTTCCTCACCTTATGTTTGGTCAGAATGTTTTATCACAATAGAAACTGAAGTAGGATTGGTGACTGTGTGCTTATTTCTGGTTCCTCTATATTTCACTGTCTGTACTTCTGATTTGTACTAATGGTATTCCAGTACAGGGGCCAGCTTTCTAGTTGTAGTATCCAATGAGAGGCAAGGCCAGCATTCTCAGGGACAGTGAAGGATGGGGCCAGCTTAGCATGGCCCCCTGATTTCACCTAAGGCCTCCTGATGTGAAACAGGCCACAGACATCAACACAGATTCCAGCTGCAGCTGGACCAGGAACCCAGACATGGCCCTCAGTAGCAGCTTGGGCCTGTAAGACATCCTGTCCAGGGGCCGAGAGCTATCTTTTAATGTGTTCTTGAATATGGTTTTGTAAGAAAATTTTATTGAAAAATTTTAAGCCTGTGTTCATGAGGGAAACAGGTCAATACCACTTTTGATGTATCTTTTCTGGTTTGGATATCAGGCTAATCCTGAATTCATAGGATGAACTTAGTAGTACTTCTTCCCTTTCTTTAAAAATGTGTTTTACCTGAATGTATGTATGTGTACCACATGTGTATCTGGTGCCTGCAGAGCTCAGAAGAGGACTGAAGAACACGGGAACAGAGAATTCCTAGTGAAATAAATGGCTAAAAGAACAGGGGAACAATAGTCTCTACAGTCTTTCTCTTAGTGATTATTTGAGATTTATTGTTTTCTTTGGACAATAGTGACTATTCATTTTCAGTGGTCAAGCCAAGTTATTTCATTTTGATTATATTTTAGTATACAGAGTTGCTTAAGGCCATTTTCATGTAAATGTATGTTATACTGTGTAATAGCTTAGAGAATGTTTTCTCCTGCTGTCCTGCTACATTCCTTTCTCCCTCCCCTCCCCTCCCCTCTCATTTGTCCTCTTGGTTCCCAGATGGTTTTGCTTCTTCTTTCATGTCTTCTATTCATTTATAATTTTGTCTATCTATCATAAAGTCTAGGTAATGCAAATGAGACTTTTTGTTTATTTTTGAGACAGAGTTTCTCTGTCTAACAGCTCTAGCTGTCCTGGAATTCACTCTAGAGATCAGGCTGGCCTTGAACTCACAGAAATGCTATGAGTATTGCTCTGTATGCTGTGAATGTGTTTCTCTGTTTGGTTAATAAATAAAATGCTGATTGACCAGTAGCCAGGCAGGAAATATAGGCGGGATAAAGAGAGAGGAGAATTGGATCAGGAAGGACTGAGTCAGGAGTCACTAGCCAGACACAGAGGAAGCAAGATGTGAAGGCAGAACTGGGAAAAGGTACCAAGCCACATGACTAAACATAAATAAGAAGTATGGGTTAACTTAAGTGTAAGATCTGGCTAGCAAGAAGCCTGAGCCATTACGCCATACAGTTTTAATTAATATAAGCCCCTGTGTGTTTATTTGGATCTGAGTGGCTGCGGGCCTGGGCAGGACTGGAGAAAACTCCAACTATACAGGGATCCACCTACCTCTGCCTCCCAAGTGCTGGGGTTAAAGATGTGTGCTACCACCGCAGGCTATAAATAAGACTTTTTGAGACTGATTTAACTTGCTTAATATGATTATGTCCACTTTTATTCGTTTTACTGCACACAATGTGGCTCCATTATTGTTTATAGTTAACTAATTACACTGTGAATGCAAACCCCAATTTCTTTATCTATTCCTCTAGATAATGGACACCTTGGTTGGTTTTATAACTTAACTGTTGTGATTAGTGTTCAGGTAGTGCTGGGCTATAGGGAAGGTATACTGAGGAACATCATACTGATTTCTACAGTGGGTGACTGATTTGTGTTCCTATCAGGAGTGTATGAGTATTGCCTTTTGTCAAAATAGCAGTCACCATTTGTTATTTGTTTTCTTGATGACTGCCATTCTGACTGGAATGAGATAGAATGTCATCTGCCTTTTTCTGATTACTGAAGATATTGACAGGTTTTAATATGTTTATTGGCTGTTTGTACCACATAATTTGTTCATTTCAGCCATTTCATTTTCCTGGGTTTTTGCTGTAAGGAGTTCAAATCAATATATCATAGAGATACTTGAAAATCAACATTTGTTCCAGGACTATTTATAATAGCTATGTCATTGAACTAACCTGCTCATTTCACTAGCTCAGTTATTGAGTCAGATGTTGATTTTTTGGCATTTTTTTTTTTTTTTTGCATTTTTCAGATGTTATGGATCCTTCAGATGCATAGGTACTGAAGATTAGCAAAAATTCCTCCCACTTTTTAAAGACCATCTCTTCTGTTACTTGTTTTCTTTCCAGTGCAGAAGGTTTTAAATTTTAATTAAGATTTGCAGCATTATATTAAATAAAAGTACAGACAGTCAACAATGTTGTTTTGTGCCTGATTTCAGTAGAAATACTTCGAGTTTTTCTTCATCTATTAAAGAATTGCTTCTAGAGTTATCATGTGATGGTTAATATTGATTGTTACCATAAAAGCATTTAGAATGATCTGGGATATGGGCTTCTGGGTATATCTGTGGAGGATTATCTAGATTATATTAATTAAAGGAAGCCCTGCCCTTGTGAGTAGTATAATTTCTTAGGCAGTGAAACTTGACAGTTACTTCTGTTTCTTTACTGTGGATATAAAGTGACTAGTTTCCCCAAACTTCTGCTATGACTTCCTCTGCAACATGGACTATAGCATGGAACAGTGAGCTAAATAAACTCTTGCTTCGGTTTTTTTCCAGAGTATTTTATCACAGCAACAGGAAAAGACACTGAGACATAATCTGTAGCCTTTATTATGATGAGATATTTTCTATCTATTCCAAGTTTCTTCAGGATCTTTATCATGAAGAAATGTGTTGCATTTATTGACTTGTTAATATTGAAGCATCCTTACATTTATGAAATGAAACATACTTCATTGTGGCAGATGATCTCTTGATATTCTCTTGTGTTTATTTGCAAATATTTTATTGAAAATATTTTAATCTTTGTTCAGTGGGGAGATTGGTCTTCAATTTTCTTGTCTTGTGTTTATCTGGCTTTAGTTCCAGGGTAATATTTACTTCATGAAAGGAGTTTGATAATATTTTTTTATTTTAATGGACTATTTCTATTTTATTTTATTTATGTACATAGGTATTTTATCTGTATCTAAGTCTGTGTACCACATGTGTGCCTGATGCCCACAGAGGCCAGAATAAGGTGTCCCATCTCCTTGAGTTACTGATGTGAGCCATAATGTGGATGAATTGAACCCAGGTCCTCTGCATGTGCAAAAATGTGCTTAAGCACTGATCTATTCCTACAAACCCTGGAATAGCTTTTGAAACATTAATGTTTTTCTTGCAAGATCTTGCAGACTTTCCAGGACTTCATACAGACCTAGCATTTCTTTTTTCTTTTTTTAAAGTTGGTAGATTTTATTTTTATTACTACTGCACTCTTGTTACAGTTTATGTATTTGTTTAAGTTGTGTTTTAAAATCTTTATCTAATTTTGGTAGGTTTATGAGTCTATGAATTTACCCTTCTTAAAGACTGTCCAATTTAGTGCAATGTAAGTTTTTATTATATGTCCTAATGATTTCTGAATTTCACCAATATGTGCTATGATATATCATTTTCCACCTTCAATTTTGTTAATTTGGATCTTCTCTTTCTTTGGCTAAGGGGTTTGTTAATTGTGTTTATCTTGTCAAGGAAACAACTCATGTTTCATCAATTCCTTTTTGTCCTTTTCATTTCTATTCCATTAATTTCTGCCTTGATATTGATCATTTATTTCCTTCTGCTGACTTTGGGCTTCATTTGATGCACCATTAATTGATTTATTTGAAAATGCTCTGGTTTTCAATACTATTACGAATTTATGTCTTAGTGTTGTTTTTCTTCTTCTTCTTCTTCTTCTTCTTCTTATTCTTATTCTTATTCTTCTTATTAATATTATGTGTTATAATTTTATATATCAGCCATGGGATCCCCTGTCCTCTCCCCTCCTGCCCCCACCCACACCTTCCTCCCAGCCCCTCCCCTCCACTCCCATGTCCTCCAGGACCAAGACACCCCTGGGGATTCATTTAAACCTGGTGGATTCAGTACAGGCAGGACCTGTCCCCTCCTTCCAGGCTAAGCATGTGTCCCTGTGTAAGCCCAAGGTTCCAAACAGCCAGCTCATGCACCAAGGACAGGTCTCGGTCACACAGCCTGGGTGCCTCCCAAACAGATCAAGCTATTCAATTGTCTCACTTATCCAGAGGGCCTGATCCAGCTGGGGGCTCCACAGTCTTTGGTTCACAATTCATGTGCTTCCATTCGTTTGGCTATTTGTCTCTGTGCATTTTGCAATCATGGATTCAACAATTCATGCTCTTGCAGACCCTCCTCTTTCTCGACAGTTGGACACCTGGAGCTCCATCTGGGGCCTGGCTGAGGATCTCTGCATCCACTTCCATCAGTTATTGGATGAGAGTTCCAACACGACTGTTAGGGTGTTTATCAATTTCTTTTTTCAGGGACTTAAAGTTCTTGTCATATAGGTCCTTCACATGCTTAGTTAGAGTAACCCCAATGTATTTTATGTTATTTGTGGCTATTGTAAAGGGTGATATATCTCTGATTTCCTTCTCAGCCTGTTTGTCTATTGTATATAGGAGGGCTACTGATCTTTTTGAGTTGATCTTGTATCCTGCTATGTTGCTGAAGGTTTTTATTAGCTGTATCAGTTCCTTGGTTGAATTTTTGGGGTCACACATGTATACTATCATGTCATTTGAAAATAGGGAAAGCTTGACTTCTTCCTTTCCAATTTGAATCCACTTAATCTCCTTTTGTTGTCTTATTGCTCTGGCTAGAACTTCAAGTACTATATTGAATAAGTATGGGGAGAGGAGACAGCCTTGCCTTGTTCCTGATTTTAGTGGTATTGCTTTGAGATTCTCTCTATTTAATTTGATGTTGGCTGTTGGCTTGCTGTAGATTGCCTTTATTATGTTTAGGTATGTTCCCTGTATTCCTGATCACTCCAAGACCTTTATCATGAAGGGGTGTTGGATTTTGTCAAATGCCTTTTCTGCATCTAGTGAGATGATCATGTGTTTTTTTTTCTTTGAGTTTGTTTGTATGGTGTATTACATTGATGGACTTTTGTATGTTGAACCACCCTTGCATCCCTGTGATTGTTTTGATGTGTTCTTGGAGTCTGTTTGCCAGAATTTTATTGAGTATTTTAGCATCAGTGTTCATGAGGGAGATCGGTCTGTAGTTCTCTTTCTTTGTTGCATCTTTGTTTGGTTTAGGAATCAGGGTAATTGTAGCCTTGTAGAAGGAGTTTGGTAATATTCCTTCTGCTTCTATTGTGTGGAACAATTTAAAGAGTATTGGTATTAAATCTTTGAAGATCTGGTAGAATTCTGCAGTGAAACCATCTGGTCCTGGGCTTTTTTTGGTTGGGAGACTTTTAATGACTGATTCTATTTCCTTAGGCATTATTGGACTATTTAAATGGTTTATCTGGTCTTGATTTAACTTAGGTATGTGGTACCTATGCAGAAAATTATCCATTTCTTTTAGATTTTCCAGTTTTGTGGAGTAGAGGTTTTTGAAGTATGACCTGATGATTCTCTGAATTTCCTCATTGTCTGTCGTTATGTCCCCTTTTTCATTTCTGATTTTGGTAATTTGGATGCTCTCTCTCTGTCTTTTGGTTAGTTTGGATAAGGGCTTGTCTATTTTGTTGATCTTCTCAAAGAACCAACTCTTTGTTTCATTAATCCTTTGTATTGTTCTCTTTATTTCTATTTTATTGATTTCAGCTCTCAATTTGTTAATTTCCTGGTATCTGTTCCTCCTGGGAGACTTTGCTTCTTCCTGTTCAAGGGCTTTCAGGTGTGCTGTCAAGTCACTAGGGTGAGATTTCTCTAGCTTCTTTATGTGGGCATTCAGTACTATGAATTTCCCTCTTAGCACTGCTTTCATAGTGTCCCATAATCTTAGTATGTGGTGTATTCATTTTCATTGATCTCTGGGAAGTCTTTAATTTCTTTCTTTATTTCTTCCTTAACCCATTGGTGATTCAGTTGAGCATTATTCAGTTTCCATGAGATTGCAGGATTTCTGTAGTTTTTTCTGTTGTTGAAATCTAACTTTAAACCATGGTGGTCTGATAGAACACAGGAGGTTATTCCAATTGTTTTGTATCTGTTGAGATTTGCTTTGTGGCCAAGTATGTGGTCGATTTTAGAGAAGGTTCCATGGGGTGCTGAGAAGAAGGTATATTCTTTTTTGTTTGGGTGGAATGTTCTGTAGATATCGATTAAGTCCATTTGAGCCATAACGTCAGTTAAATCCATTATATCTCTGTTAAGTTTCAATTTGGCCGATCTGTCCAGAGGTGAAAGTGGGGTATTGTAGTCTCCCACTATTAATGTGTGGGGTTTTATATGTGATTTAAGCTTTAGTAATATTTCTTTTACATATGTGGGTGCCCTTGTGTTTGGGGCATAAATGTTCAGAATTGAGACTTCATCTTGGTGGCTCTTTCCTGCAATGAGTATGTAATGTCCTTCATCATCTCTTTTGATTGATTTTAGTTTGAAGTCTATTTTGCTGGATATTAGGATGGCTACACCAGCTTGCTTCTTAAGACCATTTGATTGGAAAGTCTTTTCCCAGCCTTTTATTCTTAGGAGGTGTCTGTCTTTGAATTTGAGGTGTGTTTCTTGTATGCAGCAGAAAGATGGGTCCTGTTTTTGTATCCATTCTGTGTCTTTTTATAGGTGAATTAATTCTGTTGATATTAAGGGATATTAATGACCAGTGATTGTTCGTTCCTGTTATTATTTTTATTTTTTGGTGGTAGTGTGTGTGTACTTCTCTTCTTTGGGGTTTACTACTGTGGTGTTATCTATTGCCTGTGTTTTCATGGGTATGTATCTGCCTTCCTTAGGTTGGAATTTTCCTTCTAGTGCTTTCTTAGGGCTGGGTTTCTGGATAAGTATTGTTTAAATCTGGTTTTGTCTTGGAAGGTCTTGTTCACTCTATCTATGATTATTGAAAATTTTGCTGGGTCTATTAGTCTAGGCTGGCATCCATGGTCTCTTAGTGTCTGCATTATATCTGTCCAGGTCCTTCTGGCTTTCAAAGTCTCCATTGAGAAATCGGGTGTTATTCTGATGGGTTTTCCTTTATAAGTCACTTGGCCTTTTTCCTTTGCTGCCCTTAGTATTCTTTCTTTACTCTGTACATTTAGTTGTTTAATTATTATGTGGCAAGGGGACTTTTTTTGGGGGTCTAGTCTGTTTGGTGTTCTATAGGCTTCTTGTATCTTCATAGGCATTTCTTTCTTTAAGTTGGGAAAGTTTTCTTTTATGATCTTGTTAAGTATATTTTCTGTGCCTTTCAGTTGGTATTCTTCTCCTTCCTCTATCCCTATTATTTGTAGGTTTGGTCTTTTCATGGTGTCCCAAATTTCTTGGACATTTTGGGTCATGACTTTGTTGGTTTTAGTGGTTTTTTTTTGACTGATGAATCAATTTCTTCTACCGTATCTTCCACACCAGAGATCCTCTCTTACATCTCTTGCATTCTGTTGGTTATACTTGCCTCTGAAGTTCCTGTTTGTTTACTCAGGTTTTCTATTTCCAGCGTTCCTTCTGCTAGTGTCTTCTTCATTTTTCCTATTTCCCTCTTCAGGTCTTGGACTGTCTCCCTTTCTTTTTCATGATTTTCTCATAGAAGAAATTAAAAATAATGTAGAGGAATAGACAAACAAAAAATGGGAAGAACGGTATAAAAAACTAGAGGAAAGGACATTTAAAGCAGAAGAAAACAATAGTGTTGTTTTTTTTAATAGGCTCTACATTTTGGCCTATTTTATTTTTATTTTCTTTCAATTTTAAGCATTTTAAAGATTTCTTTATTAATTTTTGGTGGCCAATTCATTGCTCAACTGGGTGATGTTCAGTCTTGACTGGTGTGTATTTATTCCAAAGGCTATATTGATGTTTATTACTATCTTTATTCCATTTTGGTCAAGTAGTATACAAGAAATTATTTCAATTTTACTGTATTTCTTTTCTTATTTTGTGTCCTTTCATACTACTTGTTCTATAGAATCTTCTTCCATTGCCTGCTCATAATAATAGTTTATTCTGCAGTGGTTTTTGGAATGCTATAGATGTCTGTTAGGTTCATTTGATCTATAATATCATTTAATTTAAATGTTTCCCTTGATTATTTATTTTTTACTGTGAATGTCTGTATATTGGCAAGAATACAGTATTGAAATATTATTATTCTATTGGGGGTAACCTGTGTCTAAATCCAGTAGTGTTTTGTTTATGAAATGAAGTGTACTAGTGTTGGTTATATGTGCTTAGAATTTTCATTCCTTCTTGATGGATCATTGCCTCAGTGAAGTGATCATCTTTATATCTGACTAAAGCAGACTTGGTGTAGGCATAATCTCACTTGGGGTATTATCTCAGCAAGGTCTTATTTCAGTGAGATATCTTTTCATCAAGGTCTTTTCTCAACAAGGTATTGTCTCAATAAGGTTCAGAGCAGCACTTTTTGGATAAAGTTTTTGGCATACCTGTGCTGAGTTGGGAATATAATTAACAGCTCCCTCTTCTATGCTCTGTCTGGCTTGACAGTGTTGTGTGTGGGAGGGGAAGGTTGGTAGCTATTGCTATAGTCCCCCACCAACCTTAGTAGTATCTTTTGAAGGAAATTGCATCTGCCTCTAATTGTCTCAGTTCATTTCCTTTGCTCTGCGCTCACAAATTTGTATAAGCCCCTAATCCTTTGGCTCCAGCGTCTGCCACAGCTCTTCCCTTGGGCTGTTCCTTGCTGTTGGTGCATGCTAGAGAGACAATTGTAAGCTGTTGTTGTGGTTTCTACTGACTTTAACTGAACCTTATGCTTTTTTCAAAGTTCTCAGCTACTAAGTTTTTCTGCCAATATTATATCCCATCCTTTGGTGCTATAGGTATCTATTGTTGAAGGGCTGGTATATATGAAGGGAATCACTTCTAGTAGTTTCCAGACACTTCACCAGAGCTACTTACTGCAGCTGGATACAGTAGGCAGGTTAGAAGTGCTCTCACCTACTTCCCTGTGGAGATCTACCCTGGGCCAATAAAATGGTTTATAGCTATTTTCTGCTGCAGGAATGGAGATGGTTGTGCATTAGCCATACTGTTTTATTGGACCTAGTCACATCTGAGGTTTCTCATTATTACTTTATCCAAAAGTCCTAGCCATGTTATTGTGTCATAGTAGACATAAATAATGTTTATAGAGAGAGGCCAGCACTTTACTAACCTCAAGCTGCCTTTCAATTGGAGAAGACACACTGCTTTGCTCTCAAATCTCCTGGCTATCCTTGTTCAGCCCTTCTTACAAGGCTAAGAGTTAATAGTCCCCTAGCCTTTGATTGTGAAGTTAATAGTTTCTGTGAGACCAATGAGACTAGGTGAACTCTCTTAAGGCAGCATACCCACTTTAGGGATGATTCCCAGGTCTCTTGGGCCAGCCTCTGGGCTAGAGGGTCCCCAGTGGTATCACAGGGATGTCTTCTGCTGATCTCTGACTAGAGGAGAATAAATTTCTGGCCTAATTGCACATTTATAAACCTTGAATTTCAACTAGTGCCCAGATTTGACCTGTGTCCCAAGTCTTTCTGGAGAATTGATTGTATAGCTATCACCTGGGTGGAAAGAACATATGAAGTGCATATTTAGGTAATTACTTATATACAAGTATTAAGCTTTGAATATGATTTCTAATTCCTTAAGGTCAAGATTTTTATTTACTTAGTTGAATTTAGTAAACATTTACTAAGTGATTATTATGGGAAAAAGACTAGGAGCTGTGTCTGATATAATCCATGCACTCAAAAATCTCATATTGTTGAAGCAGTAGTGTAGATGGAAGGCAAAAGGGAACAGAAGTTGAGTTGTGATCAGTGAAAATGTGACTGCAGAGATTTGTTAGTAAGAGTAATTAGATAACAAAATCATGTCCTAAAATGAAAATTAATAAAGAGTAATGATTGGAATGTAAACAGCAAAAATGTCTTTATTTCACATAAAAGTAAGTGAAATTAAACTTGACTCTTGAAGTTTGGTAACTAATCTTTAATTCCTTAATGGAACAAGAACCTATGGTCTTAACAAAATTTAGGTATTGAATCATAAAATACCTTTGTCTTCTATGTCTTTCAAAAATGGTAGATAAAATCATTCCTTTGGGTTTAATCTGTCATGGTTAATCTTCATTATCCACTTATTTAGATTTAGAACTGCCAGGAACCCAGTAATTCAGACCATTGGGTGTGTCTGTGAGGGCACTTCCAGGGACAATTAGCTTAGGGGAGGGAGACCTACCTGAATGTGGGCAGTGTCATCCATAGGCTGAGGTCTGGGTGGACTGAAAAGGAAAGGGAAAAAGATGTCATTCTTTTTCTGATTTCTGGATGCATAAGGTGACCAATTTCACATCTGGACTTTGCCTGTGCTCCAGAACTGTAGCGCTGACAGACCACCAATTGAGACTGTTGAGGCTGTAAATTCTTCTATCATTTTAGCTGTTCTGTCCAGAATTTTGTCACAGTTGTCATAACACATAGCCTATACTACTGCACAGTGAGTATCAAGAATTGCAAATTAAAGCATATTAGAAAATAATTAAAGAACAAAATTTCTAATGATTATAACACATTTTATACCAAAGTCTACACACACACACACACACACACACACACACACACACACACACACAGAGAGAGAGAGAGAGAGAGAGAGAGAGAGAGAGAGAATATTTTTGCCTTACTGTATTTTTACAGTAGCTATAAGCTTGTAACTTACCTTTGCATAAAACCTAGCCTAAAAATAGGTAATCTACTTTTGAAAAACTGTGTAACAATGCTTTTTAAGAAGCAGATAAGTTTTCGTGTTGGCTTATAATTCACACTTTTGAAAACAATACCAGGAAATATTTATGACAATGATCAACAGCAGATTGTTAGTAGGAAGGTGTATCTTATCTGTGGTAGCATGGTAAGCACACAGACACTGAAATTCTACCAACACTGCAGCTATGCTGGGAGAGGATTTTCCTGCCTTCCTGTGTCATGTCAGCCACCAATGAATTTGTCTGCCCGCATCAATATATTTATGTGTCTGTTTATATCTCTATATGTCTGTCAATATTTTTATCATGTTTTTCTAGATTTGTAGAAGAGGTCGCAGAAAATGTAAATCCATTTGGCTTATGTTTTCTTCCTTTATTTTATTACCTTTTTAAATGTTGATATAATGATGTAGTTCAGTAATATATTTTAGGTTGGCCAATGAATATATTTATGTGTGACTTTGTTTTTAATTAATATTTCTCTCAAGAAATATTTACAATGAAATTTTTAAGCCAGAAGGGTTTTGGATAGCTTTTTTTGTAACACAAAAGCAAGTGTGGCTTGCAGTGATGTGCCTGGATGTTCCTCAAACAACCATCGTTGAAGGCTGGTAGTAATTAGAACTTGCTTTTAGGCAGTGCCAAAGGTTAGATAGAAAAGGTTATAGGTCATTATCTTTTATTTTTTACTGCACTCTGCATGTCTCTATGTTTTAGAAGATGTAAAAAGCTTCAGTCTGCTCATCTTTCAAGATGGGCAAACTCCACAGATGAGACTGTTAATCAAACAAGGCAAGGAGTTTAGTCAACAAGCTAAGGAATCTGGGAGGGTGATCTGGTCAGCTTCTAGATATGTCTCAGCCCAACTGATACCTGAATATTTTATCTGTGGGAGAGACTGAAGTGTGTTTTTGCTTGTGTGAGAGAGTGAGTGATCAAGAGATAGAGACAGACAGAGATACAGAGACAGACAAACAGACATAGACTGAGACAGACAGACAGAGATCAACTGAGACAGAGAGACAGAGAAAGACACAGAGAGAAAGATGGAAAGAGAAGAGAAAGACAAGCAGAGACACAGAGAGAGATAGAGACAGAGAGATGGAGAGACAGAGAGAGAGACAGAGATGGATATAGAGAGACAGACTTCTTGAGGATAAAATTTTCTGAAGTGGATTCATTTAAGAGGCCAATTTTGTAGTAGTTTATTGTGCAACATGGTAACAAACATACTTTATATATTTCACAAGAACCTTAGCTTCACGTTATATCAACCGGCTTAAGACCAATGAATATTTTTGTGACTATTCCCTAAGTTTTTACTCATCTTTTGTATGTAAGCATATAAAAATAATTTTTGTTTGTTATCTGCATTCCTGTGAAGTAGTATTTTTTTATTTCAGTTCTAAATAACTGTAGTTATTATCCATTAAATACTATGTCAGATGTCATTGTATTTCTATTGCTCAGGGGCCATGCTAATCTTCTCTGTATTGTTACACGTTTAGTATATGTGCTGCCAAAGCAAACACTGTGTTTCTATTGCAAAGAATTAAGGCTCTCAGTAAAAGGTTTGTTAGTAATGCTTCAGATGGGAACTTTCAGAAAATGTGTCTTCCCTAGGAAGCAACCTTTCCTCCTGGCTCTGCCTGTTTTTGGTCGGATGCTGGAATCTGTGCCACTTGGCTTCTATACCAGGAGTTGAGTTGCATGTATTGCTGCCATGGTGCCTCACTTTCACAGTCACACCTTCATTATCGGTTTCACATGTAGATGAATTTTTCTTCCCTTTTTCTATGACAAGTGTCCGAGGGAATATTCCCATCAGTCCAAACTTTTAATCATGGCAGCCACTGTAGGCCTGTGGAGGATCAAACAAGAGTCAGGTACCTTTGTCTACCTCCTACTAACTAGAGAGAGGTGGGGGAGAGGGAGAGGGAGAAGAGGGTGGCAGGGGAGAGGGGAGAGAAGAGAGAGTTCTGTCCCATGGCCAAGGAGTGGGCCATTCTGCTGCAGGCTGTTTGCGGACAGACTGTGGGAAGTGGGCTGTCTTCTGGGTAGGCTTCTTTTCAGTTTACTCCATCAGTTACCAAGAGGACCTTTAAATGAAGAACGCTGTTTTTTCAGTTTGCCTTTTTTCTATCTGAGTATTTGACTACTCCAGACTGAAGTAGTGACAAGAAATAAAAAACACCCTGTTAAGAAGCAGAATCTATAGTCTGTTGAGTTTCTAGTCAGAAGTTTTTAATATTTGTCCAAGTTGTGAAGTGATGCTTTCTTCTTTTCCTTGTTCACTGCCTACAATACAATGTTATAAATACTTAGAAGTTATATTGGCATGAATATTACCTTACAGAAGAAAATCACTCTAAATTATAATAAGAGGGTTTTTTTTTGTTTTTTGTTTTTGTTTTTGTTTTTGTAATGAGATACAGCAGAACCATAAGGAAAATGTTGACTTATATGGTGATGAATTGCTGTTGCAGGGAGCAAAAGCAACATTTATATTTATAAGTTGTAAGTGAATGTTGCAAAGGATAATTTTTCATGGGTTTTATGTTTTTTTTTTTTTTTTTTGATGGAGAGCAAAGGTACTGAAAGCAGTGTAATGAGATACTTGATATAAGTTCATTTTAAAAACTTAACTGCATATACTCTTTGTATATTACTAGCCAACTCTGATTCTAGGCAGAATCCCCAGTTTACTCATGAATTATTTGATTCATAACTAAAGAGGGAAAATAACTCTGGCCTAAATTAGAAGGAAAAGAAGAGTTATCATGTAGTCATTAAAAAGCTATTTTCTCAAGTTTTATTTTCAAGCCACAAAGCTATGTGTAAGATTGGTTTGTGCTTTGGGTAGTTCTCTCTTCACAGTTATGGTTACCTGGTACCTGTGAGAAGAAGTGGGGGACTGGTTCAAAGCCTTGGCCCTTGCTGTGCCTTTACAGTCCAGGCCCAGTGGTAAGGAGACCCACTGCCAGGAAATACTGTGAGGAGGAGGCAGGCCTAGGAGTCTTGTGGAAAGCCTGGCACTAGTCCTTGACTTCAGTGCTTCCCTCTGGCAAGGAGCCTCACTTGCTACATTGCTTTGTCTGGAGCGTTTCAAGTATGGTTAACTCCAAAGCTGTGTCGTGCATGTGTTACTTCTGTTGTTCCAGGCATTGTACTTTGCAGTTTGCATTTCTTGGGTCATACTCCTTGCAGCGGTCTTGGGAGGGAGGTATTACCTGTATTGTTCAAAGGGTGATAGGGGCTAAGATGAAGTGGGGTTGGTGAGCTGCACAAAAGGAACCTGTGCTGCTAGCCTTTGTGTTTTGCTTTCTCTCCCTGTGACTGATTAGAATTTTGGGAGGGAGCAGCATTCTGAATCACTAAGTAGTTTATGAGAAGTGCTGAGGCTAAGTTATTGAATGCCACTGAGGATGTTCATGATCTGGAAGAGGATCAGAGGACAGCCTTAGGAAAATCAAGGGTTGGGGTAAACTTTGAAATGGGGGGGGGGCGGTTCACAAATGAAGGTAGAAAACAAGGGATGTTCTGCTGGGTAGAGAAAACATTCTGCAAAGTTATGTGCCTGGGTAGCTATTTGGACTTTGCTAGTCCTCCTAGGTACCGGGAAAGGTTCTTGAGAGGGGTGATGGGAACAGCGATCAAGAAGTAAGCAGGAGTCAGATCAGTTGTAGACACTGCTCTACAGGAGGAGCGTGTGTGCATTTTCCAGCCCAAGAGCTCCTTTCCTTCTGTTGGTTTGCTTTGCCTGACTTTCATGTGATAGATTTTGTTTTGTTTTGTTTTTGTTTTTCGAGACAGGGTTTCTCTGTGTAGCTTTGGCACCTTTCTTGGAACTCACTCTGTAGCCAAGGCTGGCCTCCGCCTTCCTCTGCCTTTTGTGTGCTGGGATTAAAGGTGTGTGTTACCACTGCCGCCCGGGTGATAGTTTTTGTTTTATTGTATTTTAAAAATGAATGAATGAATGGAAACCTAGCCAGTAGGGTGAAGGTCAACAACTGAGCTTGTACTTATACCTGCTGGGAGAGAGAAAATCAGTTTCCTCCAGTAGAGTGACACTCCATGGCAGGCCTCATGTTCAGGAGTAATTGAGCAGCAGATAATTGGACTCCACGAGGTTTTTTCTTTCTTTCTTTCTTTCTTTCTTTTTTTGTATATACTTTTATTTGGTTACAGTTCTTTTTTTTTTAGATATGGTTTTATTTTGTTTTATAGGTTTTGTTGAATTGAGGTTTTGTTTCTGTTTGAGAAAGAATTTCAAGTTGGGTGGATAGGGAGGAGGAGAGGATCTGGTGGGACTTGGGAGAAGGGGAAGAATATTGTCAAAATACATTTGAGTTTAAAATGGTTTTGAAAAGTGAAAACTACCATAAAAATGACAAAGATTGTAAGTACTGGGGGGGGGGCTGTCTCACTACCTCTTCTTTTGTGCAGACAAGTATCATGTCTCCATTTCCACTGACTCCATCAAAACTTGTTTATATTAACCTAAACACTCTATGAGCTGTACATCATTTTATTTTCATATTAAAACTCCAGACTTGTGCTTGACCCCTTCTAGTATGTTCTGACCATGCTGTATTCAATGTGATCTTTGGCAACTCCACCTCCATGCCCTTATTTCTTCATTATTCTGCTGATTGAACCCAGCTTCTCTTGCATACTAGGTGGATATTTACCATTGAGCTTCTGCCTGCTACCACCACAGTGCATCATTGCCTGTTGAATACAACAATGGGAACATTGGTCATTTTGTCAATAATTTAATTTTAAGATGATGTTTGGTAGTGACACAGAATTTGATATGATTATAAGTGACTTATTATTCTTCATTCTTAGAGAATTAACCAGTCAAATACAAACATCTTTCCCAAAGCATACAATCACTACTAATAATACTTCATTTAAAGAAATTATCATTATTTGAAAATACTTTATTTTATATTTAAGTAAAGCAAATTTTAAAATGTCTGGTTTAATGCTGTTTCCTCTAAGAGATACATTTTTAAATAATTGAACCCATGAGATAGACAATGTATCATTTGGTTAGCAGTTCTAAAGTGAGATGGCTGAGGCTAGAGAGATGGCTCAGCATTTAAGAGCAGTGTCTACTCTTGCAGAGACCCCTGGCTAGAATCCTAGCACCCACACAACAGCTCAAAACCATCAGTAGCTCTACTTCCAGGAGATTCAACAAATTTTTCTTGTCTCTGTGGATACTAGGCACACACATGGTACACAGAAATACATGTGGACAAAACATACATACATGTTAAATAAATCATACTTTTAAGTAAAATGAGATGACTAAGCTACAATGAGGTTAAATTGTTAGCTTGGGTCATACAAGCTAACAGCCTATAGTGCTGGTGCAGCTAAATGCAGAGTCACTGACTCCTGACTGGTATTCCCAACTTGATGAACAGCTATCAGTGGCTTTTAAAGGAAGACCCATTTCCCATTTGATTTTTATTATTGTTTCTCGGAATGTCACCAGTGCAGAAATATCCTAACTCCCCAAATAACTGTGGGACAATAATAATCTTCCTGGTGTACTCTATATCCAGTAAGAAAGTACATGCCAGTCTATCTCAAATAACAGAGCACTTTATAGAAAATGACTAAATGTATTTGGCAACACCCTTCCAAAATATATTTATGAATCCAGTTGAACAAAACTTTTATATAACCTTCTTTAACAGTGTTTGTTCCTAAAAATTATACTTAAAAATCACCCAATGGAAAGCCATTACTTTTAGTTTCTTTGCAGTTTTTAAAAATGTTACTAAGAATGTAGTTGCCAGGTTTCACTTAGTCACATTTTTATAGTCCAGTCATTAAATGGCTGAAAAAAAAAAGCATCTTGAATGGAAACGTTGACATAAGCCTCATTACCTGGGCTCTAGTGCACTCATTGTAAAGCATCCACCTTCTCGTGTGGGTTTTCTTACAATGCGATTGAAAAGGCACTGGAAAATTAATGTTGCAATGGAGAATTTGATTCTATGTATAAAATTTTAAACACTCCAACAACAGTGAATATTTACAACATCAATGAGTTTATTTGGAATTAAAGTTTATCATGAGCTTTATGATATTTAAAACCTTTTACAATTGGCAATGCATTATTTCCATCCCCATTTTTAAGTTTTTCTCATTTATTTGACAAAACTATTGTTGAGTATCTCTGTTCAGGCTTACAAGATTACTTATCATTTTTAATAAGAAAATACAAGTTTTAGGATCTTAAAGGGATCAATGGCACTTATCTTTACAAATAAACTTTAGGTGTTTAAATTTTGAAGTGTTTCCTCAGTGGTGAGATAACACTTAATGGTTGAAACAGTTGAGTCTAGGACCTGTTGTTGTTCCTGCCATCATCATCACCATCATCACCATCATCATCATAATCATCATCATCATCACTGTCTTGATCATTGTTGGTGTGCATAGTCCCCATAAAGAAAAGAAGTTGTGGGGAATTGATCCAGTTGAGATGGGCTGGGAGTACTGGATTATGTTCCATCCAGAGAGGCAATTTCTTTTTGTGTATTCCTGAAATGTGTAAGTGTGTGAAAAGCAGTAGACATGTAAGGATTTTACTAATTATTTGAAATTCTAGGTAAGCATTTCCTTGTAATCAGATTCCTTAGATATTAATTTGTGGAACTTGAGAATAAATGGCTATTTTCTTTCAATTTTCTGCCAGATTTTAAGTGGTTTGTGGGTAAGGGGTGGTGAGCATGAGTCTTTTTTCCTATGTAACTCTGGAAAAGTTGTATTCCTATAGGCTTCATTTTGTATACCCACCTAATGGAGATATGATAGCATCGAACTGATAAGATCCCTGGGACACTTAGATGCATTATTGCATCATAAGCATTCAATAGGTTTTGTGACTGTCTTCAAAATGCAAATAGATTCATGTTATGTTGTTTCAGGGCAGAATGGCAGAACAGGTTTGCAGGTTTTGGTTCTCGTCCTAGTTTCTTACTTAAAGCTTGTTCAGAAAAGTTAGTGCATTCCCCCAAGGACTTTTCTTATGAATGAAGTAGGGTAATTATACATACCCTGTAGGCTTTTTGAAAGAAAGAGTTTACGTATGTAATGATCAAGCATAGAGTCAGCAGACCTGATAGTAGGTGGTCAGTAAATGGGAGTCATAATTATCTGCAAAACAAACAAACAAAAAACCCCTCAGTAATAATTAGATTGAGTGTTCAAGGACCCTGTGTCATACATAATAGCATGATTTTGTTCAATAACACAAAGAAAAAGTCAGTGTTCTGCAGACTCTCACATAGTTAACTCCCAGCCAAAAGAAATACATTACAGAGTAAGTGGTTGTAAATGTAATGTTCTATTTATACATGAGGAAAGTGTTGTGAACTGTGGAGCCATGTTTAAATATCGTGTATGAAGGCTTTCTTGTTTCTTACCTTGTAAAATGTCCGCTGTTGATTAATTTTTTTTTTTTTTGATACAGGATCTTGCTATGTAGCCTAGGCAGGCTTTAAACTTGCAGCAATCCTCCTGCCTCAGCCTTCTGAGTGCTAGGATTGTAGGCATATACGATCATGCCACTTTGATACAGGATCATTTTCAATGCCTTTAAGTAAATGGGAACATGTATGAAATAGCCCCAAGATTTTGGAAATAAATTGAGAAAGATCTCTAGACTCTAGACTAGGCCATGTTCTTTCTTTGCACTGTTTTTTTTTTTCCTTAAACAACCTTAACTTGATCTTAAAATCATAAAGGTTTACAGCTGAAAGGAACTAGTCTAATACCTCAAATTTATACCCAAGGAAACTGTGTGTGACCTGACAAGTTAAGTGATTTCTCCCAAGGCCATATAGTAAATTAGTGGCAGAATCTTGATCTCTTGTTGCCAAATCCAGAACATTTAGAAAAAGGAATAAAAATTGGATCCAGGCAAAAGGGAAACTTCTTAGCTTAGGAGAGGTGGTATTGGGGCTCTAAAAAGTGGCCTACAGCACAGGGCTGGGAAGAGATTAGTTGGCTGGTTTGAGGATCCTTACCTGAGGCAGAGGTTGGCTCTTATGAAATTATTTGGATGGAGACATAAAATTCCTATAAAGAATATTGTATTATTAGCTATGTTCAAATATTATTTATCCAGCAATGTTGGTGGAGCCAGTAAGACCGGCGAAGTGTTTCCCAGCCTCAGGATAGGAGAGAACTTAGTTCTGAAAGGTGCTGCCAGCAAATATGTCAGGGAGCTGCTTCTCTTTTGGTGTGTCCATTTCTTCAATACAGTAAATCTATAATGATCCATATGTCATGTGATTGTGCTGATAAACAAGGGGATTCATAAGATGAATTTAGCATCACATCTGGCATACACAGTAACCACTTACCTAATAGCTAACTATGCAATACCAGATGATCAATCTCTTTACAGTAAAAGATCTGTTAAGGGGAGGTAAAACCTTCTTCTTTAGAAAGGACTGAGATTTACTAGGTTTCCAGAGTTTTAGCTAAATGGCTCACTATTTAGAATAAACAGGAAAGTAATAAGTGACTTACATGGACACGGAAGATACAAACTGAGATGCTAAACAATATATTACACACAGTTAAATAATTAGTGTGTCTGCTTGAATGTGTGTGTGGTGCTGGGATCAAACCATGCTATATCTTAGCAAATACCATCACTGAGTTACACTGTAGCCCTAAAGTTTTGATTAACAGCATATATAGAGAAGTTTTCTAAGAACATAAACTATTTCGTTCTTGTGGATATCTTTCTCTCCTTATGCTATCCGATTAACAAGATTTAATAGTCACAAAAAATTCTTTCTGGATAATACGCTCTCCTATTTTAAAAAGCTGAGCTATAAGGACACACTAACATAGAATCATTTTCATCAGTTTTCCTTTGTCATTTATCCAAAGCCCTTATTTAGGGAATCATAAAATTGCAAACATGATTATCACCATGAAAGGATAATATTAAATATGATGCAGAATACACAAGTTAATTTATAAAATTAATATGGGAGAAGATGAGTGCTCACACCCTCTAGAGCCTTCTGGCTGTTAATGGGACACTTGCTCCTGTACAAATCTGAAAGAAGATGCAGTTTTCCTTAGATTGTTCTGTGGTGCTTTTCTGAGAAAAATTAATTGGTGAGCTTTTAAAAGGAATTTCTGATTAAACTTATTTGAGAAATACCATTAGAAAATTAGGCCTCTTTGGAAATTGAAAATTCACTACTATATTTGATTTTTGAAGAATACTGTTAAGAAAAAGGCTGTTGAATTTGATTTCTCAAACTTTTTTTGAGTGAAGAAAAGGTATATATGTGGTATCTGTGTGTTTGTGGGTGAGGAATGGAGGAATGTCTTTCTATACACTGCGAATATGTGTTTCTCTGATTGATTGATAAATAAAGCCATTTGGCCTATGGCAAGGCAGCTTAGAGGTAGGTGGGAAATTTAAAGGGAGAGACAGGAAGAAGACAGGGAGAGACATCAGCCCATCATCCAGGGAGCAGCTTGTAATAGCACAGGTAAAGCCACCGAACACATGGCAACATATAGATTAACAGAAATGAGCTGAGTTTAAATGTAAGAGCTAATGGCCCAACAGTTTTAGTTAATATAAGCTTCTATGTGTTTACTTGGGGGAGGTGAGTAGGAGAGATTTGTCCTGACTGATGGCCAGCCGGGACACAGGAAAACTTCCAGCTACATGTGGGTCTGAGTGGAGGTGCTCTGAAAGAGATGGTTCTATTTGCTCTTTATGCAAATGTTTCATGGAACTGTACAATAGCTGGGTGGTGGTAGTGCACACCTTTAATCCCAGCACTTGGGAGGCAGAAGCAGTTAGATCTCTGTGAGTTTGAGGCCAGTCTGGTCTACAGAGTGAGTTCCAGGACAGCCAGAGCTGTTACAGAGAAACCCTGTCTTGAAAAACAAAACAAAAACAAAAACAAAAACAAAAAACAAGCAAGCAAGCAAGAAAACAAACAAACAAATCTACTACAAAATGATTTCCAAATAGGTGTAAATATAAGGACCTCCGAAGTGCCAAGCCCTATGCAAGGCAGATGGATCATAGTTTCATAAGATATAGATCCAAACTTATTATTCACTGCTCCCTCCAAAACTACTGTGCATGATAACCCTAGTGATCAAGATCAAGGGACCATCAGTAATGAGGCAGCTACTTCATCCCTGCTTCTGCTTCTTTCGTGTAGTCTGGTCTTTTGTCTGACATTTATTTTTCCTGAGGCTCTCTTGACTTTCTTACTTAGTTTCTGGCTTAATATGATCTTCTGAGCCCCACCTCTCAAGGCTTTTGAGTCCTTGAGCTGATGCAATTAATTGATTTCTGACTAGTGAGTGAATCAGTTGACTGGCATAGGAATGGTAGCTTTACATTTTTTTCAAGATAAGACGAGGAACACTCAGTTGAACATTGTGTAGAGATGTTTCTTCAAGGTGTTTCAACTGAAATATTTATTAAAAATATCTCATACTAGTGAAACTCAGAACTATATTTTGGGAGACAGGGAATGGTAAATTATTCCTAGTTCATTCTGTTATTATATAAAAATTCCTCAGTGTTTTTCACATTTATTAAGAGGGCAGGAATCTCAGACAAACTAAAATATAGCAATTGCTCAAACACATGAATAAACACTAAAATAAACCAACATATCTTTGCTACCCTTGGATGTTTTAGATAATGTAGTATGTTCATATGGTAAGAGAGACAAGGCATAGAAGACCAGATATGTCCTCTTAAGTAGTTAATGAGACCAGAAACACTGATTTTTGTTACTGATGGACCAGAAAGACTTGAATTTCTTTTTATATTGTTTGGGAAGCTTTATACAGCATTTTGTTGAAAGCCTTTCAGGACACAACCAGGACTCGGCCATGGTGTATGTGCCAGTGAGAATCCAACTCTTGTGTATAACCAATGTCAGAGACATAGGTGCTTACAGAATAATATTCAGATTGCATCTTTTTTAAAATGATTGTTTCATGGGATAGAAATAGTTAAAATATATATTGAGCCCCTAATCGACAACTCAGTATAGTTCTGTGAGAAGTCTGCGTCTGTTTTTCGCTTTTCTGGTCACATATAGAAGGGGCCATAGATCCTTAATCAGCTGACTGAGGCTTACCTCATACAGATTCTTAGGGACTTGAGAAAGAAAGAAAGTAAACTATGCTCAAGTTGTGGGTTATTTTGCCCTTTGAATATTAATTTCACAGGGAGAGAATCCTTTCTTTATCTAGTCCTCAAGTGTTGTGTCCTATCATACAGGCCTTCCCTACCATAAAGTAGCAATTTATTTTTTTGGTATTCACCTTAAGCTTATATATTCTAGTGTCCAGCCAGGAGAAGGAATATAGGACTATAATTTATTAAGCTGTGCTTTTACATACTATAGTAAGTTCTTTCAATACAAACACTATCTTATTTTTAGTGTGTTTTTTATAATATATAAAAATATGTTTTTTGATTGATATATATCCATTTTACCTGGTCAGGTTTCACAAGGACATCTTCACACAAATGAATAAATGCACACCAAGTGTGTTTCCTCCTGTCTCCTCTATCTTCATCTTTTGCACTCCTTCTGTATTGTCAGGCCCCTTTGTTCCTCTAGACAAAGGTTCCATTTATACCTTCATGTCACATATTCATGTATGGTGTTATATATCTCTGTGAAATGTAAGATCCACAAATGAGAGAAAATGAGATATTTGACTTTTTCAGACTACATTTGCTTACTATGATTATCTCTAGTTGTATCCATTTTCTGTAACTAGTGTAACCTTTCCTTTATGACTAAAAAATGCCATTGTGTGCATATTACACACTTTTTTTCTGAAAAATAGATTTTTTTCTCATGTAATATATCCTGATTATGATTTCCCCTTCCCGCATTCCTTCCAGTTACTCCCCACCTCCCATCCCATCTGGATCCACCTCCTTTCTGTCACTCATTAGAAAACAATCATCTCGACAGTGGGAGTAATGAAGGGCAAGATTTGAGGGAAAGAAAGCTTAGGGGAGCAGGAGATCCCAGCTGGATCAAGAACAGAAAGGGAGAATGAGGAATAACAGACCATGATAAATGATGACCACATGAGAACAGGAATAGGCAGAGTGCTGGAGAGGTCCCCAGAAATCCACAATGATACATCCTCTGTAGACTGCTGGCAATGGTCGAGAGGAAGCCTGATCTGACCTAGTCTGGTGATCAGATGACTAAACACCCTAACAGTCGTCTTGGAGCTCTCATCCAATAACTGATGGAAGTGGATGCAGAGATCCTCAGCCAGGCCCCAGGTGGAGCTCCAGGTGTCCAACTGTCGAAAAAGAGGAGGGACTGCAAGAGCGTGAATTGTTGAATCCAAGATTGCAAAAAGCACAGGGACAAATAGCCAATCAAATGGAAGCACATAAATTATGAACCAACGGCTGTGGAGCCCCCAGCTGGAGCAGGCCCTCTGGATAAGTGAGACAATTGAATAGCTTGAACTGTTTGGGAGGCACCCAGGCTGTGGGACCAGGACCTGTCCTTAGTGCATGAGCTGGCTGTTGAAACCTTGGGCTTACACAGGGACACATGCTCAGCCTGGAAGGAGGGGACAGTATCTGCCTGTACTGAATCCACCATGTTTAAATGAATCCCCAGGGGAGTCTTGGTCCTGGAGGACATGGGAATGGAGGGGAGGGGCTAGGGGAAAGGTGGGGGTGGGGGCAGGAGGGGGGAGGACAGGGGAACCCATGGCTGATGTATAAAATTAAAACACATAATAATAATAATAATAATAATAATAATAAAAATAAAACAGTCATCTAATAATTAATAACAAAGTAAGATAAAACAAGAACACATCAGAATAGGACAAAACAAACAAAGAGAAAGAAAAGAGCCCAAGAAAAGTCACAAGAGACAGATAGAGGCACAGAAACCCACTTGTTTCTACACTTAGCAATCTCATAAAAATACAAAACCAGAAGCCATAATATATATGCAAATGGTAGGATAAAAAAGAGAAAAAAAATCAAAATTAAAGTAAAAAATGATAAAATACAAAAAAGAAAACAAGGAAAAGGCCAGAACTAATACATGAGACAAGGAAAGATGCTTTTTGATTTGTTGTCTGTTGACCATCTACTACTGGACATGCAGCCTATCCTTAAGAGTAGTTTCCCAAGTGAGACTTTCTTGGAGAAAATTAAATTTTCATTTGCAAGTAGTTATCAATTGGAGATAGCCTCTGGGCTAAGGATAGGGGCTTTCATCCACTTTTCCTTTTAGCTCTAGGACTCCATTTGTTACAGACTCATGTGGGCCCTATGCATGCTGCTTCAGTCTCTGTGAGTTCATATATACATTGGTCCTCTTGTGTTTAGAAGGCCTTGTTTTCTTTATTTCCTCAATCATCTCTGCCTCTTATTCTATTTTGGATTCCTAAAGGGTTCCCTGAGCCCCAAGGGGAGGGATTTGATGGAGAGATCCCATTTAGGGATGAATGGTCCAGGGCCTCTTACTCTGTCTATTTTTCAGCTGTGAGTCTCTGTATTTGTTCCCATCTGCTTCTTGAGAAAGCTTCTCTAATGATGGCCAAATAAGGAAGGCACTGCTCTATGAATATAGCAGAGTATCATTACGAGTCATTTTATTGCTACATTCTTTTAGTAGAACAGTAGTATTTGATTTTTTCCTAGGTTCTTAGGCTATCTAGTCTCAGGTCCTTGGTCACCTAGGCAGTGTCAGGTATGGGTTCCATCTTGTGGAATGGGCCTTAAGTCAAACAAGTTACTGACTGGTAACTACCAGAAGCTTTGTGACACCATTGCACTAGCATGTCTTGCAGGTAGGACAGACTGGAGATAGAAGGGTTGGTAGCTGAATTGTGATTATCTTTCTCCTTCAGTAGTATGCAGAGTAATTTCCAATACCAAGAACCTTAGCCCACAGCGGTGAGGGCTATAGGTAGGCACCACTTCTACTATTGCATGTTCAATGAGTTGTGTAGGTGTTGTATTAAGCATAGGGCCTTACCATCATTTTTTAGAGAGCAACCTATAGCCTTGGCAACAGCCCATGTTGTTTGTTCATTCCTGTGGGATTCTTTTGGCCAAAAGCTCAATTAGATGCAACCCATTCCCAGTTCTAGAAGCTTCATTTGGTGAAAAGAGATGTCCAGTTGGGGCTATGTCTCTGCCATTATTTGGTGATTTCATTTAGATTGCCTTCATTTATGTATATATTTAGGAAATTTCATGTATTAAGTTTCCATACTACCTGTCAAATGGTCCTTAATTTTTGTGGTCTCTCCCCATATTCCCTCCCTCATCTGTTCCCTCTTCCCTCTCCTTCCCTGCTTCATCCTTTCACTCCAGGGATTCCCCCATCCATCCATAGCTATCTTTTCTATTATCCTTTCCTAGGGAGATATACACTTTTACTCCCTGTCCCTTATTCTACACTTAACTTTTGTGGTTCTATGGATTGTACCTTGGTTATCATTTCTTAACAGCTAACATCTTTGTATAAGTGGATACATATCACATTTGTCTTTCTGGGTCTGGGTTACCTCACTTAGGATATTTTCTAGTTCCATCACTTTGCCTGCAAATTTGGACAATCTAGCCGTGACTTCTGTCACCCTGTTGATTTCTGGAGTTGATTTGGCTGATCTGGCTGGCCAGGCTGGTGTCCCTTTCCTCTCTCACCACTCCATGTGCATGCCTCCCAAAGCTATGCCCTCAGCAGACAACCTCTCTGAATAAGGAGGACCAGATTCCAGTGAAGGGTACACAAGTAGCTGCACTCCCCTGCTAGAGCCTCCAGACAAGCTCTCAAGGTCCATACTTTCTTTGTCCATTCCTCATCCCTATATTAATGGACACCTAGATTGTTTTCATAAACAATCTTAAAACAAAACTTAAGTTTTGTGAATAGTGAAATAATAAACATAAATGTGCAAGTAAGTCCTTAATATATTGACTTAGAATCTTTTTGATATATCTGGACTATATGGCAGTTCTATTTTCAATCTTTTGAGGGGTTTCTACACTAATGTCTAACATGGGTTGATGAGTTTACATCCTCATTAGAAGTATATAAGGGCTTCCTTTGACAACATCTTGGAAGCATTTGTTATTGACATTCTCAATGAGATAAGGCAGAATCTCAATGTAGTTTTAATGTGCATTACTCTGTAGTGGGATATATATGTGTGTACATAATTTTTGTTATTTTTATTGGGCATTTTGAGAAGTGTCTTTTCATTTAATCAGCCCATTTATTGACTGAGTTGTTGGATTTCTTTTCATTTATAAGGTGGTTCTTTGAATATTGTAGATATTAATCTTTCATGAAATACGCAGTTACAAAGATTTCCTCCCATTCTGCCTTTTCACTAAATTGTTTTCTTTGTTGTATAAAAATAATTTCATGAAATCTCATTTGCTAATTGTTAGCATTATTTACTGGATAATTAAAGTTCTTTGCAGACAGCATCTGACTCTGCTTATATTTTAAGGCTTTTTTAGGTCTTAAATCAAGGCTTTTGCTTCATTTGGAGGTGGCTTTTGTACAGGGCGAGAGGGATTTAGTTTTATTCTTCTACATGTGGATGTTGAGATTTCTGAGCATAATTTATTGAAGAGACTTTCTTTTCTCCAATGTGTGTTTTAGAATCTTGGTAAAAAACTAAACTCTAATTGTGTGACTTTATACATGGGTCTGTATACATATACACATACATAGTGATCTGCATGTTTGTTTCTGTGGTAACACATGCAGATTTTGTTACTCTGACTCTTTAATACCATTTGAAATCATGTGTGGTGATACTGGCAGGATTGTTCTTTTTGTTCACAATTGTTTTGGCATCCATATAAGTTTTACAATTGGTTTTCTTCTTTCTACAAAAAATGACGTTGGGGTTTTGATGGTGATAGCATTTAATATGTATATTGGTTTTTGGTAGGATAGCCATTTCTTACAATATTCATTCTGCTGATTCATGAGTGCAGGAGGAATTTCCATCCTTTAATCTTTTCTTCAGTTCCTTCCCTTGGTGTTTTAAATTTCTGACTGTAGAAGTGTTTTAAATATTTTACAAAGGGATGAGTCTTAAAAATGTTTGTGGGGTTGTGATGTAGATCAGTGGCAAAAAGCATGAATATCATGCACAAAGCCTTGAGATCCATCTACAGTGTAGAAAAAAATCCAAACCCTGGAGTACGTTGGTTTTCTCGGTGTCCTGCAATATGCTTCCAGCATTGTATCTGTTCCATTGCTTTACTTGTTTTTGCTTTAAAAATTTATTTATTTATTTAAATTTCTTCTCTCTTTCTCTTTCTGTATGTGTAAGTATGTTTGTACATGTAGGTGTGTTGATACACTTGTGTATACCACAAAATATGGTTGGAGATCAGAGGATAATTTGTGGAAGTCAGTTCTCTCATTCTGTGTATGTTTGGGGGATTAAACTCAGATAATCATGGTCATTGGCAAACATCTTTACCCACTGAGCTATCTTACCAGCCCTATTCCATTACTTTCTAGATTTAAATGGAGTTTTCTAGAAGCCTTTTTTGACCCTGGAGTCAATCTGCTTTAGATATAGGACGTGTGTGTGTGTGTGTGTGTGTGTGTGTGTGTGTGTGTGTGTGTGTATGTATACGTATGTATAATAGGCATCATATTATTTTCAATATATATTTGGTATAATAATATATATTATTGAAAATAGATTCTTCTGTCATGCAATATACATCCAGACAATAGTATCCCTTCCTGCCACTCCTCCTAGCTCCCTCCCACCTTCCCTCTCTCTCAGATCCACTTCCCCTCTGTTTTCCTTCCGAAAAGGGCAGACATCCAAGAGACAACAACCAAACACAACAAACAAGATTAAAAAAAGATAAGGCAAAAGCTTTCACATCGAGGCTGGACAAGGCAACTCAACAGGAGGAAAAGAGTCCCAAGAGCAGGCAAAAGAGTCAGAGACACATCTGCTCCCAGAGTCAGGAGTCCCACAAAAATATCAAGTAACACCTAAAACATACAGAGGACCTGGTGAAGATGCATGCAGGCTCTGTACTTGCTGCTTCAGTCTCTGTGACCCATATGATTCAGTAGGCTGTACGACCCTGCTTAGCTGATTCAGTAGGCTGTATTCTCCTGGTATCATCCATCCCTGCTGACTCCTACAATCTTTCCATCCTGCTTCCATGAGATTTCTCAAGCTCAGCAGGGAGGGGCCAGATGGAGACCTCCAATTTAGACTCTCACCCATAATGTCTGGCAGCTGGAGGAAGCCTCTCTGATGATGACTGCACAAGGTACCAATCTATGAGTATAGTGGAATATGATTATGAATTATTTCATTTGGCCATGATTTAAGACCACATTTAACCTGTTCCTACAGTCTACCTGGTCTTCTTATAAGCACATATATCTCCACTATCACACGTTTTCCTTGTGTGCTTTAGATTCCAGCTCCCTGGCCAGGAACTCATATTTGGAAAGAACATTTTACTTTCTGGATTATGCCCAATCACCAGGTAAAAACTATTCATAGCATTTTCTAGAAAAGGTATAGAGGCTGATGCTATAGCCTTTGATGTTAAACTTTGGCATTGGAAAGATATAGTGAAAATACCTCAGTAGAGACATGGAGACTTAACTTAGGACACCCGGAACTGCTAAGAGAAGCATAGCCACCATCTGTCCTTAACTTAGCTTCACCTACAGACTTCAGTGATCATCTTTGGGGAAGGAAGTTGGCTGTGGTAGTCAAGCTTGTTATATTTGCTCTTCTTAGGGGGTCCTGGTCCTTTGTCTTTGAATTCCTGAGAGTTGCTCCTCTACCCTATTTTCTGCTTCTAAGTTTTGCTGTCAAGTCTTTGAATAATGTTTAGTATTTCCCTTTTAAACTTAATTTAAAAAATTTCTTTTGAGAATTTCATATATGAGTTCTATATTTACATATACACCCCTCTCTTCTTCCTATGACTCCTCCCATTCCTCCCATTTTCTATCAAATCATGATCTTTTCTTTAAGTATTGTCACATATATGTAAATATCATAATTAAGTATTCATATATAAATACAGCATGATGAGTCCATTTAGTGTTGCTCTTATGTGTATTTATTTAGGGATGACTACTTGGGATTAGATAACATATCAGGAGCTTGTCCTGGAGAAGACTGATTATCCCTCTCTAAATAGCCATCTCTAAGAGCCTGTAGCTCTTCATCCAGGAGTAGAGCCCTGGAAGATCTACCCTATCCATGCTGCCATATTATCTGATGTTACTACTAAGCTGGTTGTGTTTGAGCAACCATATTGTTGAGATTTCATGGATATGGCTTCCCTGTCATATTTAAAAGAGTGTCTTAGGATAGTTGTCCTGGTCCCCTGAGTCTTTGGTATAGGATCCATCCACCCACCCATCCATCCATCCATCTATCCATCCATCCATCCATCCATCCACCCACCTACCCACCCACCCACTCATCTATCTATCTATCTATCTATCTATCTATCTATCTATCTATCTATCTACCTACCTATATCAATTCGTGTTGGATACCCCACAGTCTTGGATTTTTGTAACTCCATTTGCTGCAATACTTCAAGTGTGAGAGTTACTTATCTGTGGTTGTTATAATACATATTTACAATGCAGTTAGAAATTATGCTTATTTTGGATAGTGGTGGGTGTAGGTTCTTCTCTAGGGTCCATGACCTCATCAGCTACAGGCAGTAGGCTAGGTTTACAGCACTAGGCATTAATACCTTCCTATTGAACACCTTCTGATTCTATGTGGACTAGTCCTTGGAGAGACTTTTGGGTTGGTTCCAGGTTAATTCCTCCAGTCCCATGTCCAAAGTGTTATGTCTTCAGCAATAGGGACTTAACTTCAAATTCTGCAACGAAGGGTGTGGTAGGAACCTGTATTATTTTGGTGATTTTTCTGGACTCCCCTGACCAATGACTCCAAGGAGGTTTTCCATTTCCAACACTGGAGTGTTTAGTAGTTTTTCAGCTTCAGTCATATAGTGGTGCTGATGTAACAAAAATAGCACTATCTGTTGCCTACATACTTTTTAAAATAACAGTTGGCTACCACGTGGGACCTGAAGTTATCCTTGTCTGTTGTCCACAAACCTACATGCACCAAAGCTCAATCTCCTTGCTTCTTATACCTTTTTGTGGGGTCTTGACGTCTACTTTTCCTGTATTCTTTGTTTTGTTATTGTTGTTTGTTTTGTTAACTTCCAGGTTCCTGCCAAGCCATTTTTTTTTCTGCCTGAGATTACAACCCTTTATGTACAATCTGGAGTAATGCTCTGAGCCTTATCTTCACAGTTGTGGAGCTAATTGCCAAATATAGGGACTTCACATACTGTTCTGGCAGGTTTTGCACTGATTCCCTTCTACATCCTCATACTCTATCCCAATATCTTTTTTCCTTAACCATGCTCATTCAAATTACCATGGTCTGAAATTTATCTGTTATCTCTAGACCTCAGTAGGTCTAATATTGGGGTTTTCTCTGATTCTTGTCTTACTATTCATGCACTGTGATTTTTCACTAATAAATGTGGGGATGCAGTTAAGATATGCTTGAAAACATTACCAATCGATTCTATAAATTTCTTTAAGATATCCTATTCTAACCATAGTTGCTATGTTTTTCTAGTTTGAGTCTTCAGCAGGTGGTAGTAAAATGTTGTGCTGTGTCACTGAAGTTCTACTCTGCACACCTTTCCCGTGAGTATGATGTAGGTGTAGGCTTCTTGTCACAAATGCTATTTTCTATATGGCATATAGCTGTTATAAAGCTATGAGTGTCATAACATATTTAGTATACAAGAGGGAAGTTAATGAAAAATTGATACTGTCAGGGAACTTTTAAATTGGAGTGTTTGTGAAAAATCAAATACTCTGGTTAAGCCTGTTTTTCACTTTCCATTAAAAAGTGGGTGCTATTGATAAGCTTTCCAAGTCATTTGGCTTAAAACTCACTCTATGTAAGCCCAAGGTTCCAAACAGCCAGCTCATGCACTAAGGACAGGTTCGGATCCCACTGCCTGGGTGCCTCCCATATAGTTCACAGGGACGCTTTGCTCAGTCTGGAAGGAGGGCACTGGACCTGCCTGTACTGAATCCACTAGGTTGAATTGAATCCCCAGGGGAGTCTTGGCCCTGGAGGAGATGGGAATGGAGGGGTAGGGCTGGGGGGAAGGTGGGGGTGGGGGCTGGAGTGGGGAGGACAGGGGAACCCATGGCTGATGTGTAAAATTAAAACACAAATATAATAAATAAAAAAAGGAGAAAAAAAAAAGACTCACTCTAACCCAGCCAGTTCAGAACCATCAGAAGTGATTACTGGCACGTGTCTCAGGAAAAATGATTTGGCTTGCCATTTTCCACTGCAGTTCTTTTGAAGAAAAGCAGACTGTCTTCACAGAGCACTATAAGGAAAACTATATCCCTAATAACTTATGAATGACATGAATAAGTGAAGACCTTTCTCCTTCCTTGCTATTTCCTCTATAAGTGGTGCCAGCAATCCAGTGATTGAAAATCCTAGATAAGTTAAAAGACTCTCAAAAATATCTCTAGACAGCCAAAGTTCCTATGGTTTTGGCGAATTCTAGCCAAAAATCCTCATATAGTATTGCTTTCAAGGGTACTGTAGAATTATGTAATTCAAAAAAGGGCTTGCATTCAGTGATGAGTTTTCAAAATGTGTTATTCCACATGAAAAATGCATACATGAGGCCAAATTGGTAGTAGGGAAGTTTGAGGGGCTGGGACTCGCTTGCCATTTCCTACATTGTTCCATTCCATCGATGACACTGTTCTTGATCTACAAGCAGTCCGTGACTTGTTGCCATCTGGCAGCCAGCTCCAGCACCATAAGGTGTGCTGAACTGTTAGCAATAGCAAATAGTGTTCTATATTTGTCACAGTGTACTAGCACAGACCCAGAAGTCAGTTGTCTGATGTTACAGAAAACATTCTAATAGTGGTGAGCTAAACTTCATGGAATGCCTTTTTCCTGTGGATGATGAAGGGCATCAGCAATGGTTCCCTTTTGTGGAAGAACAGTCTGTTAAAATTAAGTAGCCCCAATAAGGCTTAGTATTCTTATTTTGAAGTTGATACCCTACCAGTTATACATACCTTATTAATAATAGAGACAACACTACAGATATCTAGACAGGGCAATTTACAAAGAAATTGTACAGCATAGAAAGGCACAACTATACTCCTACTCACCCCCTTCCACTTGACTATTGGTTATACTCAGTTAGTGAGGGGCTTCTAGACATCTGTATGTGTTGTTATCTTTGGTCAGATTAGTAATTAGGACATCACTAAGCCAGGCTGGCAGTCTGGAAGCTCACTTGTCTTTTTCTTTTTCCTATCTTTCTGAGGAAACCCCAAACATAATACATGCAAGTATGTGTTTATTCTAAGTCTAGGTAACTGAAACATGACAAGGAAGCACTTCTCTCAACACATTCACTTCCAATTATGTTTCTTGCAATGCTTTGCTTTCTTGTTGTCTGTAAGCAAACTGTGGAATTCTTTCTCATCTTCTTGTCTCATATTCCCTAACCAAGTTCAAAACACCCCTATTGCATGAGAAAGTAGAATCACTGGGAACTTGTTCGGTGCCTCCCATCCTATCCATATGGGAGGCATGCCTACACCCATGCCTGTTCCCGACTTTGCTGACATGGTTTGCGTATGTTCACCCCACATCTGCCAGTGCTATTTTGTCCTTGACTGACTCTGTGCTGCATTCTTAAGCCACTGGAGAAGTTCTTTATGAGAGTAGAAAATGTTGCCCCATAGGCATTTATTAGTCCTTACCCTACTCCATTTCTTGCAAATGATTTAATTCATGCAGTTTCTTCAGTTATACATTATAAGCAAATGATTGCCAAGATTTTATCTATTGTAGCTGGAGTTTTTCTGTGTCCCTGTCAGCCAGCAATCGGGACAAATCTCTCTCAACAGCCAGTCCTGCAGCCACTCAGACCCAAGTAAACACACAGAGGCTTATATTAATTATAACTGCATGGCCATGGCTCAGGCCTTTTGCTAGCTATCTCTTATGTCTTAAATTAGCCCATAACTCTCTCTCTCTCTCTCTCTCTCTCTATCTCTCTATCTCTATCTCTCTATCTATCTATCTATCTATCTATCTATCTATCTATCTATGTATATATCCACATGTTCTGTGGCTTTACCTGCATCCCATTACGTGTTGCTCCTTGGCATCTCTCTCCACCTTCTTCCTGCCTCTCCTTTTGAATTTCCCATCTTCCTCTAAGCTGCCTTGCCACAGGCCAAATGACTTTATTTATCAACCAATCAGAGCAATACATATTTGCAACATACAGAAAGACATTCCCCCATCAATTCCCCCTTTCTGTTTAAACAAAAGAAAGGTTTTAACTTCAACATAGTAAAATTACATTTATCAAAAACAGTTATCAAGCAAGAATTACAGTTACAATATCCAGTCTATTTATATTTGGCAAATTCAAAGAAAATATTCTATTTATCCTATATTTGTGAGTCTAAAGTCTCATATCCAATTTATCTTTTATCATAACCAAGTAAAATTATAACTATCTAGTCTTCAACTACATCAAAGACCTCAGAAGGATATAATATTACCCAAGTAAACAGGAAGTGCATTGTAAGCAACTTCCAAAAATCTAGAATGACAGAGACAGCTGGTTGCCTGGACAGTCACCCAAAGTTCTTCTGCAATGTTGGGGTTTCCATAATCTATAGTTCAGATTTTAATTGGTTCCTACTTGAGAAATTTGCTCTGGGAAATCTCACAAATTCTCCTAAGTACCAATGTCACCTGTGGCATCATCCTCTCCTTTAGTCTGTAGTTTGTAATCATCATACTCAGTCTATTATCAATTCCACTAGCTTTCTCCACTTAATTATTCACTGACCCCATTTTCTTCTGCCTCTGCTCACTTGGACCTTAGTCTAAGACTATACTGTCTTCTGTCATGATCATCACAATAGCCTCTTAATCAGCTTCCTCCATTTTAATCTTATTCTCTAGCCAGTGGTTACAGTGAAGAGAGGGAGAGATGTCTTTCTGAAATACAGGTACTATCAGTTAAGTCCTTTTAGGGATTTCCCATCAGCTTTATGGTACATAACGTATTTCCTATGGTCTTCAGCTTCACCTGACTCTCTTTCCTCTTCTGCAGCCTCACTTGTGCTACTCACTCTTCTTGTAGGTTATTGCTCCTTCCAAACATGTCGTTCTTTCTTTCATCAACAATCTACTTCCCCCATCTACTCTATTTAGTGTATACATATGCATTCTTAGTTCTCAGCTTAGAATGCATTTTCTAAGGGAATTTTTCTGCTTCTCATCCCTCAACTCAAACAATATTAGGACTATGTATTGTAAGATCTCATTATGGTCTGTATGCTTCCATTCTAGAGCCTGTCACTGTCTGCCATTATTTTTGTCAGTATTTGGCTGATATCTGCCATTTTATTAGAATGTAAGTCTTATGTGAAAGGTCACTTGTTATTTTTTTTTTACCCATCATACCCAGTGTCTGGAGATACAGTGTATTTTGTTAGATGGATGAATAAGTGTACCTTAACAAATTTAATCATTATAATAATTTTAAAGGTAAGTACTAATCATTCCTATGTTATAGAATTAAAAACTGAGTCTTTAAAATTATGTAACATGCCTGATACTGTGCAGGTTAAATAAAATTGATCTAGGATTTAATTATCTAATTTAGTATGTTTGTTGAGATAAGAATATATTTTAAAGAATTTAATTAGATTAGACATTTTGTAACAGTTTTACTGTAAATTAAATTTAGAAAATTATATCAGTCATATTAATGCTTACTTTAAAGCTAATAAAATAAAACAAGACACCTTACAGTTAAATAAACAGAATGTGTAATTGAAATTTAAATATATATATTTTGGTTATTAAAATGATGACATTTCAATGTTCTTGTGAGGGGATATTAAAAAGAACACTAGCAATATAGTAAGATATTAGTTATGTAAAATGTATATGAGAATAGGAAGAAGAGCTCTGTGAGCAGCTGTTTCTTTTGGGTTATAATACTGTATAGTATATAGGTAATTTATTTATTCCTTGTCATATTCACTCCTTATCCAGTTTTCTATGGTGTTAATTATTTTTTTAAAATATTCTTATTTAAAACATATCTGTTTTATGAACACTTTAAAATATTAATAGGGAATAGTTATTAAGATAACTCTAAATCTTACCTTAGTCTTTATAATATGTGGGCTGATCATATTCTATTAGCTCAAGGGCTGCTAAGTATCTACTTTCTCACAGATGATCAAAGAAATTTCTGCATCTGCTTAATATTTCCCTTATATTGGTAAAGATGTTTCATAACATAATGGAGGTTGAAGGAAACAGCAAGCAGATCCTCAATTCATTTAAGGAAATTTATTTAAATGAAATCACACCTACTAAAACTTATTGAAGAGGTCACTGATCAATTTTTAAAAAATGACTCTTGGCATTATACTTGACAGTAAATAGTTACTTCACTTTTCATTTGCTACCTCACTTTAAAAAAATATAAAATAGTAGAGAACTGGCATACTTTCATAGTTAGCCATGGTTCCCATGGTTCGCTGAGAAACCTGATCTTCAAATCATTTGTAGCTTACCCACAGGTCTGTTGCAAACTCCCTTCCTGCCATTTGAGAAACACCAATACATTATCCTTGTCACTCACTTTGCTGTTGCCTTTGTGAACAAGGAAAAAAAGCTTACAATAGTTCATGTGATACCTTTTTAATAGCATTTGAACAGAATAAAAACTTGCTGTAGTTTTTAAATGCAAGATAAATTTTAGCTCTTATTTTATTATTTAGAACTAGTCATTTGATCAATTGCTTACCCTTTGCCAACCCCTTATCATAATCCTTGACTTTCTTTAGATTTTGGTTCTAATAGAAAGAACAATAAAGAAAAACATTCAATTTCCCAGTCTGTCAGTAGCATGCAGCAGATAATTTCTTGATCTGTGTACATACTGTTTAATGCAGTAGCCACCAGCCATGTGTGTTTGGCTATGAAATGCTTGGCCAATAATTAGTAGGATTGTGGCTCACTATTGTGAATTTAAAATTTAAAATAGCAGCTTTATTGATATAAAATCACATGATTGGCTCTCATAAGGGTTTAACTAAGTGAATTTTAGAGTTTTCATAGCTACACAGCCAACATCACTACCAAATTCTGAGAATTTTCATTACTCTTCCAAAAAAATATCCAAATTCATTAGTTATTCTTCACCTTCTACCAACTTCTCCAACCCTAGGTAGCCACTATACTTTCCATCTCCAGGGATTTACCTATTTTGGGCATTTCATAAGAATAGAATTATAAAATGTCATCTTTATGTTATTTGCTAACATAAATTTAATAGCCATATGTGCCTAGTGACTACCATAAGATCAACTGAAGTAAAAAGACCAAAGACTGAGTGCATCTTCCTGGCACGTAGAAGTGGAGGAAAGGGACAAAAATTCATGTTGTGTTGTGTTGATATTTTCAGTGGAGACAGAAGACATAAATTCTGAGGAAGAGAAGAGACTAGAGCTGATTGAGCAAAGGACATGCTCAAATGTAGTACAGAGGTCATCAGCATAGAAGTGATACCTGCAAGATTAGAGAGACAACATTCTTCTCAAAAGCAGTTCCTAGTGAAGGAAAGCAGGTGAGGTTGCAAAGCAAAGCTGACTCAGGAAGAAAGGAAATTCAAAGAGCTTGTTGAGAAAGAACTGACTGACTGGGCAGTTGGAGGGTAAAGCTTGACTTCTTCAATTACATTGAGGTCACATGTGAGGAAAAGGGGGTGGAAAAGATCTCCCCTAGAGCTGGGCTGTTTGGTAGTGAAGCTGCTAATCTGAGGGTCTGTTTCTGTCCATCTGAGCCTATCCCTAGAGAGCAGTTGACAATTTTATGTGTTTGAAGCCACATGAAATAAAGACTGATCTTGATGTGCTGGTTTTTATGCTAAAGAATGAAAATCACACAGAAGTTTACACATGAAATCCTCAAAGAGCAATGCAGCTCCAACTTCTCATTTTCCCTCCTCTTCCTTTCTCTTCCCTCTTCTCCCTCCCTCTCCCTCCCTCCCTCCCTCCCCCTCTCTCTCCTCCTCTTCCTTTCTCTTCCCTCTTCTCCCTCCCTCTCCCTCCCTCCCTCCCTCCCCCCTCTCTCCTTCCTTCTTTCTTGGGGTGTTGTGGCACACACCTTTTAAAAATTTATTTTTGTTTATTTAATGTGCTTTGATATTTTGCCTGCATGCATGTCTGTGGGAGGATATCAGATTTTTGAGTTACAGACAGTTGTTAGCTGCCATGTTGGTTCTGGGAATTGAACCCCAGGCCTCTGGAAGAGCAGTCAGTGCCCTTATCCCCTGAGCCATTTCTCCAGCCTCATTTTAATCAGTAGGGAGATGGAGGCACAGCTTGAAGCTGTTGCCCTCAACAGCCTGACAAAAAGCCCTTAATCTTTAGGAGTCTTGACTCATGTAAAACTGAGTCTTTGGCTTTGATGCTGGAAAGCATCAAGTGTGAAGCTGAGTTGGAATTTACTAAAAATACTTTGGAATAGATTTTAAGTACAAGCATTAAGAGAAAGGAGGGCACTGTGGGAGAAAGTAGACATACCCAAGTTTCACTCCTTTTTTCCCTCCATCTATTTTTCTTACTCTTTATAAATAGTTGTACTTTTTGGTGTACAAAGTTCCTCAAGTGAGAATGAAAACCAATAAAAAACAAAACTTTGAAATATCAAAAATCAATCTACAGTGTAATGAAAGTAGAATTTCAAGTTATGAAACATTTTCTTAAATTTTTTGTCACTTTTTTCCAACATTGTAGAAATTAGTAGAAGATCTGGGAAGCAGCTTGAAAGTCTTAAATGAAAAAAAAAGATGCAATTATAAAAGATATGTACTAGGTTGCTGTTGAATTGATGAATAACATCATTTAAGTATATTAAGCTTTCAATATAGATTTATCAGGAATTTAAGCTAATTTTCTGGTCTTGTCTATGTACAGACATACACTTACATATGTATTTGTTGTATCTTTTTAAGGCTTTTAAAACCAAGCATGGCTACCTCGTAATTGGAGCAGGAAGTAACCAACAGTATGCTGTTGTATGCAAGGTAATCCATAATCACCAGAATGGGTGGATGGCAGGTTCAACTGTTCATTTTTTTACAAACTGAGGGAGAGTTCAACTTTGCCTGACAGTATTGCTCAGTCATAACTAATTCAGTTTCCTGTGTTAACACCTGAAAGCACACCACTTGATCCAAATGGTGAGGCATAGGTCTGGTAAACACTCAACACTCCCCTTTCTTCCTTTCCTTCTTTCTTTCCTTTTTGCATTTTGTATGCTTATTTATGTGTGCATACCAAGGTATGCATGTGGAAGTATCCTTCACCTTATGGGTCCTGGAGAATTTTTTGTTGTTGTTGTTTTGTTCTTTTTTTTATGTAGCATCTAGTTTAAATGAGAAATTTTAACTTAAATTTTTCTCAATTAAAAAATTAAATCTTTTTTTTTTTTTTTTTCCCCGAGACAGTGTTTCTCTGTGTAGCTTTGCGCCTTTCCTGGATCTCGCTCTGTAGACCAGGCTGGCCTTGAACTCACAAAGATCTGCCTGCCTCTGCCTCCTGAGTGCTGGGATTAAAAAATTAAATCTTAATAAAAATATAATTATATCATTGCCCTTTCCTCCCTCCAATCTTTCTCATGTGTTCCTTCTCAATCCCTCTCAAATTGATGGCCTCTTTTTCTTTGATTACTATTGTTACATACACACACACACACACACACACACATGCACACACTCACACGCACATGCACACATATATAATACTTTTCTCAATTTTAGAGGGGTTTTTGGTCCTGGAACTTTTCTCCTTTCCTTTCTACCTCCCTCATCCCTCCCTTTCCTCTATATCATATTTAATTATGCCCAAGTATAATTGAAGTATTTGCAAATTAACTTTATATTCTGCTAGAAATTTTAAGGCTTTTTCAGATACCTTTGTTTAATGAACAGCTTTCTGTGGAATTTATGCTTAAGTATTTTAGGAGTTAAAGTTATATTAGAAATATTTCTTTTTTGCAGGGTCTGAGAAAGCCTTGAAATACTTGGAACAATTTAGGTTAGGAATAGGCTAAATTTTCAGCATTGCCTGGACAGGTTTTAATGTGTTCATCTTTTATCTTGATTTTAGATCTTCTGTTTAAGACCTTTTTAGAAGTAAAGTACAGAATTTTGAAAATTTCAAAGTGTCACTTCACTTTCACTAGTTTAAATCCAAGAAATATGAACTAGTTAAGATATATTTGTTTTTATTTTTATTTACTTTTTGCACATAGACAAAGGTTTCACCTATCAACCCCTTTTTCCTCACTGAGAAAGGATTGGATTTTTACCACCTGTGTGACCATACACTTTCTGTCTTATTAAGGATTCCTGAACTCCTCAGAGGATTCATTTTCACTCTAGTGGGTAACTTACTGTGTACAGGAATTATTTATTATGGTGCCGCTTTTGTGTGAGAGGCTAAGGGGCAGAGCTCAAAGCCAGTGCAGAGGTGGGAGGTAGAAAAAGTGACCAGTGGCGGTGGTTCTGACCGCAGGAAGGGCTTGCACAGCTGAGGTGGGGAGGGGCAAGATTTCATAATTGTGACTCGGGAGTGTAGAGAAAATTGATTCCAACATTTGATCTGGGATCAAAGAACCTTTATTACAAATGGTCAGCTTTAAAAATATGAACCATACGGAAACTGTTGCCTGTGAAGTCATTTACGTACTCAGCTGCAGAGAGGGAAGCAAGTACAGATTTGCCTTCGGTGCCATATGTTTGGAGCTCCACCCCAGAGCCCGCCCCGCTCCCTCTCTCCCCACGCTCTTCACTGTTTTGTTCTGTTTTTTAATTTTTGATTCATTTCTGCTGATTACTTTGAAATGTTTAAACTTCTTCATACGTATCTATAAGAACACTTTTTGAAAAAGACCTTTATTTCAAAGCAGGATATTTACTACACATTTTAGTACCAAAATATGATTTACTGTTATGATATGCTTTATATCGCTTCAAAAGGGAGACTGTCGTAGGGCCTTAGATAATGGCATATTTGACTTTGATTTTCCCATATGTGAGTTAGGAATGATAATCCCTGCTATGAGCCATCAAAGCAGTGCTTGTAAAAACTCTGAGACCTTGGAGGAAATGTGTGGAGGGTTTCAGTGTTTTGTAGGTCATTGGTTGGATTTGCTGAGTGAGCGCTGCAGTTTGATCGACATTTTCAGTCTCTGTAATTATGTCATGACATGTAAACTTATACAACACTCCTTTTCATCCAAGCTAAAAAGGTTTGTATTTCTACTTGAATACAAGCTCTCTTTTCGTACCAGTAATACATAAAGAATACATTTCTAGTTCTATTTCACCCACACTTACTTGTCAGGGGCGGGCTCATGCAAACTGGCCTCACAAAAGTGAGCCCTAGTCAGATTCTTTAGGAAAGTCACCAGAGCTCTGCCTCCTAGGAAGGGAGGGAGGTGTCAACTGTCAGTGATGAATGGATGGGAAAGTAGAAATTTGACAAACCGGCTGACTAACACATTTTGAGGAGGAACCCTATCAAAAAGTCCTGATTTTCAGGGTCCAGAGTCAGAGCAAAAATTCTAGGCTTGGGGTCAGAAATATAGTGCTATATATAAAGTGAACCTTGGTTTGTGACAATTTCTATTTTATGTTCCTTAACATGATGCAAAGGAACAGGGAAAATGAGCATATGTAAGCTATTTTAAACTGATTGATGCCAACATTTATGACTATTTCTATTTGAAGTATATTGACATACTCTTTATAGTCATTTAGACGGATGGTTTCCTTCACTGGGTACAGAAATGCATTGGTTTTCAACTTTAATATGCATAGAATCTCTGATATTCACATTCTCAAAGATTTGACTTTGGTGTGTTTGAGGTAGGGCACAGGAAACTTCAACTTTAATAAATTCTGTACTTGATTCGAGTGCAGGTGGTCTGGGTACATTATAGCATGATTCATATGGGCTTTATGAGTCTTGCTTCTATTCAGGTAACCACTGGTAAAGTACTTAATCTTCTCTAAGCATCCGTTTCCTTCTGTGTTCAATGTAGATTGTAATATATAACTATTCCAACATATAGATTGTGGGAATTAAAAGGGTTAGTTACATAAGCAAAGCGCAACATGTTCCTAGCTCACAGGAAGCACTTATTAACTGGCCTCTAAAATTTTGGGTATGATAATTCTGGTTCTAGGACAGACCCAGGTGACACACTTCCTTTTGCCCCTTTAACATAGCCCTGTGATAAGACCTGAGCGCTTAAGATGGGGACTCTGCTTGAAGACTCTATGAGTAAACAGTGGGGGAATTAAAGAAAATCAGAATGTGAAGTTATTGTAAACTGGTAGCAGATCTACTGAGTTTCCTGTCTGGTTACTCTGGTACCTCAAGTCAATGGAGCCTGAAGACTAAGTGTGGGCACTAGGCAAGGGAGCTGAGCTCCAGAGTTGCTCCTACTTTCTGTACAAGGAGAATCAAAGCTGAGCTGTGGTCTCCATGCAGAGATCCTTCATTTTCTCTCCTCTATACTTTCTTCTGGGCTAGCCATTGAGCAACCCCAGCAGTACAGAGGGCAGAGGGCACACTGAAGAAGAGGAACTTTTCTTCATGGCTCAGCTCAGTCAAACAAAGGAGTGAATCTGTTGCTGTTGACCTGTGTTCTGGCTGTTTGGCTTCTGACTTCAAAGTGCACTGAAAGTAGGGCAACCAAAGAGAGAGGCTGCAGAGGACTGCAGAGGGAAGGGCTGCAGAGGGAAGGGCTGCAAAGGAAAGGGCTGCAGAGGGAAGGGCTGCAGAGGACTGCAGAGGGAAGGGCTGCAGAGGGAAGGGCTGCAGAGGACTGCAGAGGGAAGGGCTGCAGAGGGAGACAGCAGCTTTGAAAGCAACCTTTGAAGTTGTTTGTGAATTTCTGGGCTTGCGCTTGTCCTGCATATATACTGATCTAATCCAAATTACTGCACCAAACACGGTGGGATCAGAATTAATAGGTACCTTAATGCCCAGGTTAGAGTGTACCTATTAAGTGGAGGCACAGGCAAGACAGATCCTCATGGTACTGCAAAGGCTTGGAAATTGAACCAATATTAGATCAAAAGTATATGAAATTTCTAGCTTAGGCCTAAGCAGGTAAATTTCTCTTCTAAAAACAATAGCATCAGAAAGTTTCTGTAGGATTTAAACAAGACTCAGAAGTTCTTATTTTATTATCTTTATTTATGTGTATATGTGTATAGTTTCTTGTCTGTATGTGCACCAGGATGCAGGTACATGAGGAGGCAAGAAGAGGGTATCAGAACCCCCTGGACTTGGATTTACAGGTGGTTGTGAGACTTTTGATGCTAGTACAGGGAACCATACCCAGGTCCTCTGCAAGACAGCAAGTACTTATAACCCCTGTGCAATCTCTCCACCCTTGACTCAGAAGTTCTTAGTACAATGTTTAAAATGTCTGGGATATTATCCAAAATTATTTAGATTATGAAGAACCTGAAATTTCACAAGAAAAGATGAAAATAAATACTTGCCAATATCAGGACAACACAGAAGTTGGAATTAATTCACAAAGAATGTAACACAGCTGTTTTAAAAAATTCTAATTCAAGCATTTAAAGCCAGGTGGTTGTGACGGTGGTGAATACTTTTAATCCCAGCACTTGGGAGGCAGAGGCAGGTGGATCTCTGAGTTCAGCCTGGTCTACACAATGAGTTCCAGGAAAGCCAAGGTTACACAGAGAAACCCTATCTTGAAAACAACACCAACAACAAAAGATGTATTATAGGCACTGTAAGTAAATGGGAAGGTAGAAGTGTTTAGCAATGATATTGAAAATTTGAAGAACCAAATGGTGCAATGTCATTTGCATGGCTTTATTGTGGGTAGTGAGGCATGCAGCTAAGGCTCAGCTGTCTTCCAGAAAGAATGTTCTGCATTGGGGGAAAGACATGCAGATGTTCTCCACTGCATTAACCTCTGATTTGTCAGGAAAAGAAAGACCAAAGGGAAGAAGGGATAAAGGTATTGACATGCCATTTCTTATATCTGGTAGGCTTCAAACAGAAGAATTTAAATTGTGTCTGTACTAAGGAACATTTCCTGGAATGCAAAAACTTGTAACCTGTAACCAGTAGGAAGAATTGGACAGTGAAGAGAAACAAAATGGGGTAGAAGTTATGAAAGATACCTCTGATGTCAGATATTTTAACATGGAGGGCAGGAAAATCTGTGATTCAGCATGAGGATGGAGACCTTCATAGTGGACCAGTATAAGAAACTCTGTTACTTATGGAACACTCAGCAGCTGAGGTGCTTGAATTAAGAATGACTTTTATTGTTATCATCATCATCATCATCATCATCATCATTATCATCATCATCGTGGGGGCAGTAATCATGGCAGTCCTGGAACTCTGTAGACCAGGCTGGCCTCAAAGTCGATCCTCCTGCCTCTGCCTCCCAAATGCTGAGATTAAAGGCATGCACCACAGTACTCAGCAGAGAATGAGTTTTAAACAACGAATCTCTCATAACCTGGTTTGTGATGCTGTGACACATGGGGGTGTAATGGATTATTCTGAGTTCAGTGAAAGCAGAGAAAGTGAGTAATCTAACTTCCCATCCCTCCTTAAGACAGAAACTGAGTAAAACTAAGAAAATCAATTCCTGATGGACTGGCTCACAGGAGTAACTAGGAGTATTTGGTTATTTTCAGCTAAGAATCCCATGGATGTTAAGGACTGGATATCAAGTGGAGAAAAGACAGGTATATTACCAAGAGAATAAGGAATGAGAGAGATCATGTTTGATGTCTAGTACATTCAGCTGTATAGGAATGTGTGCACAGGAAAGCTAAGAAAGAGATTGATTTGTTAGGTACCTCAAAGCTAGTATGGAGATTTAGTGACTTTGCCAAACTCCATGGTGAGATGTGATCTTTATGAATTTGGAAAGGCTTTGGTAGATCTAAATTATTTAGACAACCATGTAAATTAATTTTCAAAGTTATAAAACAATCAAGAGGGGATGATAAAAGGCAGTAGACAAGTCACTTGAAGGTAAGTGTGGCAAGGTTTGTATCAAGCCAGAGTTTCTAAGGAAAAATTTGACAGAAAACCAAAAGCTATGCCACTGAGGTTCTAGAAGACTTTAAGATATGTGCAACAGTTTACAAAAGACATAAATGATAAAAAAAAAGCACAAGTCAAAAAGATTAAGCTTGACCGAGAGCTCATGAATTGGTTTTGAGTATGCAGCAATGTACATGTCTCTCTTGCAATAAAGTTGTTAAGGGTGGAGATTGTTCACCCAACCCAGGCCCTTTCAAGTATGACCATTGTTAAGAAAAGAGTGTGGGCCCAGAGCCTGTCAGTGCTGAGAAGCCACTTCTGATTGCCAGCATGGCATGCCAAATCATGACCTGACTCACTGATCCTGAGGTACATCTCAAGTTGCCCCCACTCTCCAAGGATATCAGGGGAGGGGAGATTGACCCTAGTCCTGCAGCACTCCAGGATGAGGAGGCCACTTGGTGTATACAAAAGAACTGTGGGCCATGGATGGCTGGATAGAGTAGTATTTTTCATCTATGGCTGCTGTATCCAACATTGTTTTTTTATGAAACAAGTTTTGAGATGTTTCTGTTTTATATTGAACTTTTTTTGTTGGAAATTTTCTTTTCATTCCACATAATCTGATCGCTATCTCCTCTTCCCCAACACCTCCCAGATCTTTCCTGCCTACCCATCCACCCAACTCATGCCTTTTCTTTCTCTCTTTAGAAAACAGACAAACCAAATAACAAACCATAGTAACAAAAAAGAAGAAAAATTAGGAATACATACACACACACATACAATCCCTAAAACTACAAAATCAGAAAACATACAATACAAGGAAAAGGCTAGGAAGACAAAACTTCCCAAACAAAGCTATATGAGACCAAAGTCTACAAAAATAACATTGAATTTGTTGTTTTCTGTTGGTCGTCTACTACTTTCAAGTGTGGTTAATATAGCCAGGGAGATGCCATTAAAGAGAACTAATTTTTCCTTTGCAAGCAGATGTAAATTGGATATATCTTCTTGGTTAGGGATGGTAGCTTGTGTCCACTTTCTCCTCCCAGCACTGGGACTCTGTCTGGCTTGAACTTATGCAGGCCCCATGCATGTTGCCACAGTCTCTGGGGGTTTATTTTATATGTGTATCAATCCTGAGGTATCTGCAAGACACTTCTTTTCTTGGAGTTATCCACCCACTCTGGCTCCAATAATCTTTCTACCTCCTCTTCCACATAGTTCTCAGAGTCCTGATGGTAGGGGTTTGATGAAGACAAGCCATTCAATACTGAGTGCTCTAAAATCTCCCACTCTCTGCGTATTGTCTAGTTGTGGGTTATATTGGATTTTTTATGGTTAGTATATACATTTTTTTCATATATCCAATTTTTGTTAGTTTTGTTTTTCTTTTTCAATTTATTTTTATTTTTCCTTTTTTTTGAAGATAGATTTTTTTCTCTCATAATGTATTCTGATTATGATTTCTCCTCCCTCTACTCCCCCCCCAGCTCCTCCCCACCTCTTATTCCATCTGGATCCACCCTTTTTCTGTCCTTCATTAGAAAACAAACAGGCTTCCATGGAATAATAATAAAATGAATATAATCAGATAAAACAAATCCCAACACATTAGGATTAGATAAACTTCCAAAACTGGAAGCCACAATATATATACACAAAGAACCCATAGGATAAAAGAGAGGGAAGAAAAAAATTAAATTTAAAAAATTGATAAAAGGGCAGGTGGAGGCTACTTAGAAAATGGGACCCTAGGAAAGACACAGGGATCGCCCAATGACAGAGAAATGGATGAGATCTACATGAACAACCTGGACAACAGTGGGAGTAATGAAGGGCAAGGTTTGAGGGAAAGAGAGCTTAGGGGAGCAGGAGATCCCAGCTGGATCAAGAACAGAAAGGGAGAATAAGGAATAACAGACCATGATAAATGATGACCACATGAGAACAGGAATAGGCAGAGTGCTGGAGAGGTCCCCAGAAATCCACAATGATACATCCTCTGTAGACTGCTGGCAATGGTCAAGAGAAAGCCTGATCTGACCTAGTCTGGTGATCAGATGGCCAAACACCCTAAAGGTCATGCTGGAACTCTCATCCAATAACTGATGGAAGTGGATGCAGAGATCCTCAGCCAGGCTCCAGGTGGAGCTCCAGGAGTCCAATTGTCGAGAAAGAGGAGGGACTGTAAGAGTGTGAATTGTTGAGACCAAGATTGGAAAAGCACAGGGACAAATAGCCAAACTAATAGAAACACATGAATTATGAACCAAAAGCTGTGGAGCCCCCAACTGGATCAGGCCCTCTGGGTAAGTGGGACAATTGAATAGCTTGAACTGTTTGGGAGGTACCCAGGCAGTGGGACCAGGACCTGTCCTTAGAGCATGATCTGGCTGTTTGGAACCTTAGGCTTACACAGGGACACTTTGCTCAGCCTGGAAAGAGGGGCTGGACCTGCCTGTACTGAATCCACCAGGTTTAAATGAATCCCCAGGGGAGTCTTGGCCCTGGAGGAGATGGGAATGGAGGGGAGGGGCTGGGGAAAAGGTGGGTGTAGGGGCGGGAGGGGGGAGGACAGGGGAAGCCCATGGCCGATGTGTAAAATTAAAACACAAATATAATAAATTAAAAAAAGGAGAAAAAAAACATTTAAAAATGATGAGTCCTGATACAACATGAGACAAGGACCCTCAAAAATGCCATTGAGTTTATTTTCTGTCGTCCATCTACTGTTGAGCATGGAGCCTACCCTTAAGAGTAGTTTGTTTCCCTGGTGAGACTCTTTTCTAATGTTTTGTTTTTGTATCTCATTAGCCAAGACCATGTGGCAATTGGAATAGATGACAGTAGACCCTTATAGATCATACCCATCCTCTTTAAAATGTTTATTTATATAACTATAACCTTTGAATTTTCTTAGCGATTTAGAAAAGTATCAAGATAAACAGTAAAACAGAGTTTGAGCAAGATGTCATTGAAGGGAGAAAAGGACTCTCAAGAACCAGAGGTTGGTTGAAAATCCTAAGCCATGGCCAGGTTACTATTCTATTAATTGTTGACCAGGGAGGCTCCTAAGGCTCTACAAACCATAAAGGCTATTACTACCACCATTGGTTACAGGTTAAAACCAGGTGTCAAGTCCATGCTGTTAAAGACACTGCATGCTTTTGCTGTAGGACATAGAGAGATCAGGTTGAGAACAAGCTGGAAGCTCTCACCTATTTACTGACTTTCTTTAGTGCCAGGAAGCACTATGTAGGCTACTAAGGGAAGATTGTTACCAATAGTCCTATTCAGCTATAGACCCTGTTTATTACAGTACCAGTTTGCCTGATATGATGTGCCTGCTGGTATAGTAGTTACAAGAATATTATGGTTTAATATGTTGCTTTCTGATTGGAAGGAAAAGCCAAAAGCCAGTGGATTGGAAGGTCATTGCTATTATTTGATAAATAGGTGTAGTATTTCTGTCAAATAGTATACCAAATATTTATATTTAGGTTCTTAGATTACTGCAGCTAACGGTCCTAGGGGGACACTTCTTTTTTTCAGTGGGTAGTATACTGAAAGACTGTTCTTAAAAATTAGTGGCAGTCACTGTGGTAGTAGTGGCATATATTTAGTCATAGATGGATTAAAATGTTCAGACATGTATATCACTCCCTTGCAAGCACAGGAAACAGTCCAGAAGATGGAACAAAAAGAACCTAAGAAACAGAGCAGTTATTCTTAACTTTTGTAATGCTGTGACACAATAGTACAGTTTAGTACTACAGTACAGTTTCTCATGTTGTGTTGACTCCCAACCATAAAATTATATTATTTCTTCTTCATAACTGTCATTTTGCTACTGTTATGAATTGTATGTAAATATCTGATATGCAGGACATCTGATAGGCAACCCACAAAGGGGTTTTGAGCCACAGGTTGAGGACTGCTGAACTAGAGGAAGGGACAGAATGTTATGTAGCAGTTTTCTCCATACTGAAACATTACTTCCTGGAGGGAGGAGGGAGGCTTATAAGAGTCAGGAATTGAACAAATCAAACAAGGTACAGAAAGTGACTGAAACCTACAATACTCAAGAAACTGATGAAAGATCTAATATTCATAGGCCTCTCCCAATGTCATATAAATAATAACAATTACTAGGGTTAAGAGACTCTTCAACCAGATGAGCTGCTTGCACACCATGTAGGGAGTTCTGGACACATAGCCTTCCTATATTATTGGCCCATGTCAGGGTAGACTTTTTGGCAATTCAGAGGCTTTTGAGTCACCCATGGTCTTACAGTTACTCTTCATTGATCTATAAGTTTCTATAAGGAGCCTTAGTGAGCCTATTAAGTTCATAAACTTGATTTCTGTGGAATCATTTCTTCGATTTGTTGTGGGTGCCCTATCTGGGATAAATAAGCTCCTAAATTGTTATTTGTCTGTGTTTTATATAGTGCTGGCCCTTGCATGCCACAAATCCAGTGTCCCGGGCCAGGTGAGATATACCCACTAGGGCAATAGTGGCAAGACTGTTTATGGGGTAACCAGCCACACTGATGATTAGATTTGAAGCCTGCTTCACAGGAAGGGATTCATTCTTGGTTCTGTAAACATGACTAAAACACATTACAAGGGAAGTCATTGACTAAAAGGGGAAATCTTTTGATTTGTTTTGTTAAGTAGCCAAGTTGCCAAACTACCACCGTATAAATATTTATGTTTATATCCATAGATCAGCACTGCTTTCAGTCCTGGGCAGAGAAGCTTTTGACTGCAGTAAGTGCTGACTAATGTAAAGACTTCACCTGTTCAAAGTGCTGAACGTGATTATGAGTGCTTATCCATAGATGAGATACATTGTTCCCCCACAAAGCTCAGAGAACTGTCTAGAAGAGGAAGAGGAAAGAACGCAAAAGCCCAAGAATGGGGAAGAGTGCTATGAAAAAGTCTCTTCTGGACATTACGTATTATGCATATACCAACTCACAATAGCCATGGTAACCTATATAAGACCTGCATAAAATCAAGCCAATTAAAAATTCTGGCACAGGGAGGAGGCTCCTGAGGCCCCACTCCTAGCTAAGGAGTTAATGTCAGTTGGTGACTACTGGGAACAAGAGAGTTACTTTTCTTTGAAGTGTGGTCAATACAATGTTGTCCATTGCCCTTTGGATGATCCCACACCCATGGTGTAATGGTAACATTAATTGGACTCAGTGAGTTATAAGGAAAATGAGAGATTGAAGACAGACAGGAGACAGGGTGGAAGAGGGAGTTGGAGGGACTGGGAAGTGGATATAATTAAAAGGCATTAGATAGATCTGTAAACTTTTCAAAGAATATTAATAAATGTAAAGACAAATCACTGATGATGTTTAGAATGAAAGTAGTTTATTCACTGCTGGTAGGAATGTGAGTTAGTCAAGCTACATTTTTTTTTCTAATCATCACACATCAGTTCTGCCCATTAATTTCTTATGAAACAATGACTTTTGTGTTTTACATTATGACTGACTTCCTTTCAAGATATTTTATTGTGCATTATTTATTTATGAAGATAATTCATGATTTAATTCTATGCTCTATCCAGTAAATCCACTTCAAGTATAATGAGACTGGCAAATACACTTCAAGTATAATGAGACAGGCAAATTAAAGTAAGAGAATGGTAAAGCATGAAACCAAAGCAGAGTTGTCTTAAAGAAAGCTGAAGTGGGGCTGTCTTGGCAGTGGCTGAGTGTCACCATCTCAAACCTTTTTGTATCAAGTCCCTGTCCACAGAATCGCCTAGCATCTGCACTGGCAGGGGGGTATGTAGTGGTCTGAATTTGACAATGTTTACTTTTCTTTCATCTAAAAGCCATGTTCTAATAATTCTTTTAAAATATTTATTATATTTATTTATTTATTCCCTGTGTATGCACGTGTGTGTGTGTGTGTGTGTGTGTGTGTGTGTGTGTGTGTGTGTGTATGTGCGCGTGCACGTGCGTGTGGATGTGCAGGTTGGAGCACAACTGTTCAAGCTGCTACAGAATGATTCCCTTCAATTGCCCTTGGTGCTATCTCTTAGACAGCCAGGAGAGCTGAGGACAGATGTATAGTTACTTAGGTCCCCAAATTTGTATATGGTTTGAAAGATGAAAAGTTTACTAAGTCAAATGCAGAGGACACAAGGTCATCCAAGCGGAAGAGTCACCTGGTGTCTTCTTATGTAGTGACAGCAGCATGCCTTCTATGCATCCTGACTTGCAAATTTGGCTTGTTACTTAGGGGAAGAACTTGTTTCCCCTTGAAGATTTACTGTTTAGAAGGAGATTTGTGACTCAGTCTGGCATTGAGACCACTTCTAGGATCAGGTGCAGTGACAGGAATGTTTATGGAAGAGGCACTGTATGCAGCATCACCTTTTAAAACCTGTGGAGTAACACTGCCTTTAACAAGTGGCAGATGTGGAAGAGGGACCACACCACTGGGATGGCCTTGACTCCAGGGAATCTTCCCTGCTTCTCTCGCTTTTGTAAGGTGAGTTAGTGGATTGGTTTTATTTAAACTATGGGAAGCAAGTGAAACCCTTAAGTGTTCATATTGAAAGCAAACACATTAATAAAGGAAGTCAGGCTTTCTGTGGGGCACCTGGCTTGCCCCCAGCCCATAAATGCTCTTTCTGACTTTCCAACACCACTGCCAAACTCTTGTCTCCACACATTCTTTCAGAATGTCTTTTTCCTTTCAAATCTACTTGGTACTATCATTATGGTCTTGTTAAAACTACACAACATCCGAAGACATTTGCTCCATAGATTTTTCCTTTAGTGAGAAGCAGCAGAGGAGGAAGTATGTAACAGCATTTGTAGCCAGTATTTCTTCAGGGAGACATACTAAAGAAAAATAGTGACACTCCTGTAGGAACAAGATCTTTTCATTTGATGTTTGAACAGTTAGAATTTGGACAAATACATGTGTTTTTCTTTTATTTTTGCACCTTATACAATATCCTGAATAGGGCTACTGGGATAGATTATACCATTTTATTAACATATGGAACGAATAGGTCTGTGCCCCTAAGATATATGTTAACTGTAGGTTTTATATAAATGAATGTAGACACTTAAGGGTTTTTTTTTTGTTGTTAGATTTTAGGCTAGTTTTATCTAGTTTTGGAACTTTGTCCATGTTCCTCTAGGTAAGACTTTTTCTGAGGATTTGATAACTTGTCTTTATCCATATATGTATATATATGTATGTATGTATATATATGTATGTATGTATATATATGTATGTATGTGTATATATATGTATTTACGTATGTGTGTGTGTGTATATATATATAAAACATTATGGACATCTGATAACTTCTCTGTGCTTCCATATATAGGCATATATACATAAATATAGTAAAGCAGTCTCATATAATTGGCAAGACTCACTCACCAATATGATTTCCTCAGTTGTGTGTTGCTGCTTCCATCCCCTTGTAGAGAGGGGGAAGACAAGAAAAGAAGTGATAGGCAGATCCAGAATGCTGCCTAACCAGGACCTAAAGGTATGTGAAAAACTTGTGAATTATAGCTATTTTTTTTCCTTTTAGGTCTTGAATTTGTCTGAGTTGATTGATGATTCCAAGTATAAAATGAACCATCTTTGGGTGCAGAATAGAAAAGAGTTTATTAAAATCCTATCTGCACGGTAAGCTTGGACCTGATGCCTAAATGAATTATCTTGTTCTCTTTGTGAGAGGCTTTGTGGGCCCTCCCTTCTTATATCAGTTTGTAGTTCTCTTTATTTCCCAAATTGATTAATGAAAAGCCATCATAAAATAGTTTATTGTTGTTAAAAACAAAACATTTGAAAGCATTTAAATGTCTTATTAAATACCAGTTCCTAACAATAGTGTAAACAAAGTCACAGTGGCTTAAACTGGGCTGCTTCTTTGTAATATGTAACTCTTTGGATTTAGCATATCATTAATTGCTAACAACAAGCACAACAATAATTTAATATTAATTGTACTTTCATTGTGTTAAATGCTCTTTATATCATCTCATTTAACCCTTACAAACATCCTGTGAAGTAGGTCCTGTTGTTCCCATTTTACAGATAAATAAACCCAAATATGTGGAGGTGAAATTAAGTTCATTTGATTTTCTGAGCCCTTGGTATGAATGAGTTACTGTGATGGAAAATGTTAGTCTAAATAATGAGTCATTAAAGAGTCATATTAATTGAATATTTGATTTCAAATTTCCATTCATGTCATGTTTTACTTTTAGAAAACATATACCAATTTTTGAATTTTGCATAAAAAAGTAATCTAACTCTGTCCTATCAATTTATTTGCTTCTAAATTTCTTAGTCTATAGGAATAGTCTTTGTGGGTTTTGTGACTCCAGATACCAACATGTGTTGTCATGCAGTGTTGAAGATTTTCTTTTGTTATGCCAAATGACTTAAGGCTTTGTTCAAATGACCATGTGATTTCATATAATATAAACTGATTCTTAGAAAGTAAAGTCATGCTTATAATACTTTTATTTCCTTGTCTTGAATTTTGGGACCTTTCCATGAAATTCTGGATATTTATTTACCAATTTGTTCTTCCTGGATTTTAAACACTTCTCTACACTGTATCTCTTCCATGTGTCAAATGATCTGTGTGTCAAGGGAAGATATGTGTGTGGGACTAATACACAGAGTGTAGAGAATGGAAAATGGGTGCCCCTTTCCTTATCAATAGTTAAATATAATTCTGATTCTACTGCAAAGCTTCACAGCCCTTAATGATTAACCTTTCTTCACATGAGAATTACCCATTCATTTCTACATTTTGCCCCTTTGTCTCCTAAGCATTTTTAATTCATTTAATTCATTGATAGGATTTTTTTCCTTTCACACCATGGTTACCAAATCTCAATAATAGGGACTTGTGAGAACCTTATAAAAAGCTCTTTGATGGACTAAAAACTCATGCCCATACTGTGAGAAGAGTAGAAAAATAAACCCAGGCAGATACAAGTATCATCTTGTTATTAAATTGCCAGCATTTTGATAGCACCAGGACACACAAAATTAGAGTTTCCTGTGCCCTAAAACTTTTTGATTCCTTGATTAGTTCAGTTATGGAATTCTACTATGGAAGACTTTAAGCAGACTTTGATATAGAGAAAGCCTTTTCCTTTTGAGGTAAATCAAGTAGAATTTCACCGTTTTATACACCCACACCCACACGTAGAAATTTAAGCATTTTGAACTCACAGGGTCATTATTTTCCTGCTCTGACTCAAGAAGGAACAGGAAACATGCTGAAGGGAAGAATCCAAGTGTAGTCACAGAGAGGGAACTTGATTGGGGATTTTTCATATAGGACCCTTATGGTTTTTGTTGTTGTTGTTTGTTTTTTAAGACCAAGTTTTATGCTCTCTTAGTGTGTTGACGTTTTTTGGTATTATCTTATGATTTTTGTAATTTTCAATGCTTCTAATACCTTCTCATCCAGAGTATGTCAAATAGTAGGGAGCAGGAAAGAGTAGCATATTTATTCATTCCTGCCTACAAGTACATCCCTTGTCTCTCTAAACAAGTAGTAGTGGGTACATTAATCTTATTTGGTAGTTAGCTTTCAGAAGTCTTTACAAATGCCTTGAAATTTGCCATTTTCATCATATGATCTTCATTCCCCCCCGCAAGTATTATAAAATTTCAGTGGCTTTCCACAAATTACAGGCCCAAGCCCAGTATGTTCAGTTTGAAACCTATGGTCATTCATAGTCTGACATCACCGAAATTTCTTGCAGTTTCCTAACCTATTTCAGTTGGAGGCCCCTGCTCTGGCCACACTCCCATCTTCTGTTTTCTGTCTTATTTCCAGAATTAACATTTTCCTGAAGCAGTTGTTGCTGCATGGCTATTTCTACATTGCTATGAAGCCACTCTCTCATATTTCTTCCTGGGTTCCCTGACAAATGACAACATCTTTTGAAGAGAAAGTATCCAATTTGTATGTCATATCCAGCCTATAATCAAACACAAGCAAAATGGGCATGTGTTCTTGGGACAGTATTGCTCAGGAGTATGCATTGTCCAGTATTCTGATCTTGACCAAAAAAAGTTTCCTTTCAGTCATTTCAGATATTGTGAATCATTTGAAGTTTGTTCCATGAAAACAGAGACATTCGCTAGCAGGGAGAAAGAAAGGACTGTCTTTGCTAGATGCCAAGTTCAGGCCTGAGATATGTGATTCTTCTTCCTCTTCACAGATGACAATTCTGAAGCATAGGTAACATCTTAATTTTCAATTACTTTGAAGTGGCCCCATGACCAAGGCAACTTATAGGAGAAGAAGTTTACTGGGGCCTTCAGTTCCAGAGGGTTAGTCCATGACTGTCATGGCAGAAAGGCAGCAGCAGGCATGGTGCCAGAGCAGTTCCTGAGAGCTTACATCCTTTTCCACAAGCAGAAGGCAGAGAGAGAGAGAGCTAATTGGGAAACTTTTGGGTTTCAAAATCCCACCCCCAGGGACACACCTCCCCAAATAATGCCACATCTCCTAATCCTTGCCAAAGTGTACACCGACTGGGGACCAAGCATTTAAATATATGAGCTAGGTGGTCATTCTCATTCAAACTACCAGAGGTTCTATATACAGTGAGTGGATCCCACATACCGTATTTCTCACGCCTGCAGTGACACATAGTCACTTTGTACTTGTTTATTAACTCAGTATATACTCACTGGAGGCTCTTGCTTATAAGTTGTAAGCATTGGAGATACATAAGTAAGAGGAAAGTACATTATTAAAAGATAATTAGGGAATGGAAAAGATGAATCAAGGGGGCCTGCCCAATAAAGTAAGAATTGTACAGAGGCCTGTAGGAATTGAGAGAAGGCAATCAGCAGAGACCTGGAAGAGGTTTCTAAGGCTGAGGGCATGTGATGGAGTTCAAGAAACAGCTCATCAGCTGCTGTGCCCTAGGCTAGGGGAGCAAGGGGAAGGCTGAGGAGGGGACACAGACATCAAAAGAAGGGAAAAGCAGATCAAACTGTGAGAATAAAGACAGGCATTTTAAGCAGGATGATGCTTAGATTGTGAAATAAGGGAATTTTGGTTTTTTTGGCAGGTGATTAGAAGATGGGTTTGCCCAGCAGCAGATTGTATTTTATATCTAACCTGAAGTGTCAAAGGGCAGTCTTTGTTTGGTAGAAAGTTCAAAGTATTCCAGGAACACCTAGCCAGTAAAACTTCCTTGTATTTCAGTGGAGAGGCCATGGGAACTCATGAGTTTCCATAATATGTTTTTCTGTTATGGTAGTAGTAATTAGGACTCTGGTGAGGCCATTAAGGGAATGCTGTTTCCATCTAATCAAGAGAATGGGGACTTCCTCTGGCTTGAGGAGGGGGGAGGGGAGCACCTGGTAGTCTAAGATAGGCAAAAGGTAAGAGGTAATCCAGTGGGGCCAGTAAATCTCTTAGTTAAGGAACTACCCCCAAAGAAGGCAGGTTCAGTTCATGCCATGCTAAGGAGATGGGTGGGATAATTAGTCTCTTAATGAGATCATGTGCTTTTCCTGCCCAGAAGCCTTGTGCTCTGTGCAGTTACACAGCTGGAACTGAAAGCACTCTGAAACTCCGTTAGGTTTGTCTTGACTCAAAGAGGAACAGCTTTTCCTTTCTTTTCTCCTGGACACGGGCCAGGACCTAAGTTAACTTTTCCCAGTACTTGGGGCTTTTCACTCTTTCTCTGAAGGGGCCTCCCATTTGCCTCATAGTTGCTTGCTGATCCTCCACAGTAACCCGGAAGTCATGGTGTTCTAGCTTCCTGTTTTTGTTTCCCTCCTCCAGGCAGCTGCTGAAGTTTACAGTGAAGCTGCCTTGTGGTTTTTCTTTTAAGTGCTAATAGAATTATCCTTGACCTTTAATCTGAGTGGTTCTTAAGTTCTTTTATTAAGAAGAGTCATAGCCTAGAGAGGGACCCCAATTTCATTGGCAACCCAGTGTGATACCCAACGATGGGCTCCCTTAAATTTCTCACTCACTCATGCACTCACTCACTCATTCACTCACTCAGGCACTCACTCAGGCACTCACTCAGGCACTCACTCACTCCTCACTCACTCACTCATTCACTCACTCCTTCACTCACTCATTCACTCACTCATTCACTCACTCACTCCTCACTCACTCATTTTCGCAAACATGAAATATCTACTGTATACCAAGGACTGTTCTGAAAGTTAGGAAAATGGCATAAAGAAAGGCAAAATGCCCAGCTCCCCAGATGCTGACTTTCTAGAAGACAATTCTTGTGGTTGCCTTGAGCATGTTTTTTCATATAACATTTTTATTTTTTTTTTAATTTTTCCCACTTTAAAAAATGTATTACAACAAGAATGTGCTAACCACTTATTGTCTTTTCTTAATATATTAATATGAATGCTATATTTTTTCTCGTGTTTGCCAATCCTTTGTAAAGTGAAAGCAAACTTTTAGATCACTAGCTGTATTATCATCTCAGTATAGCAGGTTTTTGCTTGTGGTCTGTTATTAAACACTCTAAGTACTTTTCTTCTGTGATCCTATATATTCTCATGTTTAGACTATGTAAAAAATGTGGAGGGATTTCTGAGAATGAATTAGCAGTACAGATAACTTTAAAAATAAACTTAGACATGATGGACTCACAAGAAACTCATTTCTTGCACTCAACTTGACACCCCAAACTGAAAACTGAAGCATTACCAGATTTTTACAAGTGTATGTGCCTCAGCAGACATATGGATTTCCTACTGTGTTTCATAATCTTCCAAGAATTTTCCTCAGCCATGAGTATTTCCATCTTTACCACAGTAGGATTCATGTGAAGCCTGTACAATCAGGAATTCCCTTTTTACACAGTGGAATTCTTAGCCTGCTCCACAACCTGTAAGAGGCTTTCCTTTGACTGCTCTTGCAGATTACAGTTGGAGGCTTTCTTGGAGCCCCAGTATCATTATCCAGACTGCCGCCTGCTTTGGTCATCAACTGTTTTCTGTAGCCAGCACACACAGTTCCCTCCTGGGCTCTCAGGTGTTCCTAGTCCCTGATGGTGCCTGCCAGCAAATCTTTTTTTCTTTTTGTAATGTGGAAGACTTTCCCCTTGAGCTTGCCATTTTATCCTGAGTGTTGCAGAAAGTCTGTTTACCCAGCTGCTAATGTTGAACACCAGGTAAAGTAAAACGTATTAAACCTTAGTTAAAACACAAAGAACACAAGTAACAGATTTGTCCCAGTTCTGGCATACATATCTCATCTTTGGGTTGCTAAGGAGCAACAAACTCTTCAACTTGTGTGAGTAGCACACTGGATCAGCATTTTTGTAATAGTTAGGACCTCAAAAGTGAAAGTCCTCATGTGTGTTTAATCTAAGAAAAGAAGGATGAAGATGATGTGATTTTGCTTGGGGAGAAATTCCAGGAAGTCATGAAGTGAGAAGTAGGAAAGGACAACAACCGAGGAAGTAGAAATAAGACTCACATCATTCCCTGCCTCCTCCCCACTTTGCTAACATTTTTTTGGTCTTTGTCTAGATACCCTGGTTCAGCATTTGGGATGAGATGTGAAGTCTGGGCTCCTGAGGAGTACCTGGTTTAATAAGGAAAGCAAATACACAAAGCAGTGAATAAAATAAACACTAGCAGTGTGTGGCATGTACTAGGGTGGCCAAAGAGCTGTGGAGCCTAGAGAAGGGACTGCTGTTTCAGCCTAGGTAAGGCAGGGAAGGCTTCCTGGAGGCAGTCCCACTTGCCATGAATCTTGAAGGACGTATGGAATTAAGTGAGGGAAAGAAAAGGTATTTTAAAAAACAGAAATAATTACTTGAGCTAATTTTAAAAGACTTAAAAAATCCTGAGGGAAGAAAAAAAATATGACTTGGAATGACATGGATGGCAACTTCTAAACTTGGGAAAAAGTTACTAATGAAAAGCCAGTGTCTCTTGACACAGTCCAGAAAGTCACTGTTAAAAGTGGTTATGCTGCTTCCTCATGAACAAAAGCAACAGACGGCGCAATTTCTTGAGATAATTTATTAATATAAACAGTTGTTGTTGGTTGATTTGATCTCTTAAATGAATTCTAAGGTATATAGTTGTGAGTTTACTTAATTTCAGAGTTTACTGTAGTGTATCACTGTGAGATTAAATATTCTATTTCAGGATTACTAAAAAGAGGGATTAAATAGTTTTGGAACTGAATTAAGAATTTATTTTAAAAAAAACTTCCTCTAATCTGTCATCACATTATTTTAATAGATGTATACAAAATTTTTTAGACTTGAATCTAAAACACATATTCAATGTTAATGGAGGGACTGTAAGTTCAAAGATACCTGATTTAATATTAATTGGCCAGAACAAAACAAACAACCCTGATGTAGCTGTAAGTTTCTCTGGTCCCACCCGGCTCCATAATCTCATGTTTCTCTGGTCCTTCCTGGCTCCATAGTCCTGTAGCTGCTCATAAAATAATCACTCAGAGGCTTAATATTAATTGCAAATCATGTGGCCTATGGCTCAAACTTCTTGCTAGCTAGCTCTTATAACTTAACTCAACCTATAACTATTAATCTGTTTATAGCCATGTGTTCCATTACATGTTGCTCCTTGTAAGACTGTTTGGTGTCTCCCCCTACCCTTTTTCTCCTCTCACTGTCTCTCTTGGATTTCCTTCCTGGCTCCAGCCTGACCTGCCATAGGCCAGTGCAACTTTATTTATTAGCCAATGGGAGCAATACATATTCATAGCATACAGAAAGACATCCCACAGCACTTCACCTTTTCTATCTAATCAGAAAGGAAGGTTTTAATTTTAACATAGTAAAATTACATATAATAAAACAGTTATCAAGCAAGAATTGCAATTTTAATATCTAGTCTATTTGTATTTGGTAAAATCAATATATAAAATATTTCAAACAGGAATAGGAATATGTGTATAATACAATAAATATAGTTTTGTATTTGTATCAATATACAAGTTATCTTAAATAGGAGTATAAGAATAGTTTACATTTGTGTCAATATACAAGAATCTATATCAGTGAAAATTATCCAAGACTGATAGTTTGCTAAATCAGTTTACTAGTAGATACAATAATCTACCTTAATATACTATACCTATCCATTACCCCCTTTTTTTCTAAAGGAGAATACTGTTTAAATTTTGTTGTTCCACCCCCAACCCTATAACCATCCATCCATAACCCTGAGAAAAATGAAACCTTTTGGAGAGGGGGCATCATTTTCTTAGAATTTCTTCCTGCTGTTTAGGGATTGACAGTAAGGCTCTGTGGGGTCTTGTAAGAAAGTGTAGATAGCTACGTCTCAATAGGGCTAGCTGTAGAGCCTGCAGCAAGTCTCAGAGTAGTGGGTATGATTGTCTGAGATTCTGGATAGAGGTGTAGTATGATGGACCATCTAAGCTGATCATTGAGTAATATTCTTAGGCACAATGGCATCTTTTGGGATTGAGTAGGGTTGTTGTGGGGGGCCCATCTTCCTTCTGGAGAATTCAGATTGCTATTCGAAAGACTTTTCACTGTGGAAAACTTAAAAATTATTAATATCAAAATAGAAAGTTTGTATTTAGGATGATTCAAGGAAGAATTCCCAGAAATCAAGGATAAGCACGGAGAGAAATAGAATCTTGACAACAATGGTCCTTAGATTATTGGCTTTCTTCTGTCCCACACCAATTGGCTTTTCTGATATGAGACAGAATCTCCTAATTTTTTCTTTTAGCAACATGCTTGGGTTTAGAGAATGAGAGATCCACATTCCAACACTAAAGCCAGCTTGATTGATAATTGAATCAGGACCACAACTTTTCTAGAGTTAAAGATGTATGTTAGGTGATGTTAGGCAGTGAGATATTACCCTGTGGAGTATATTGGTACCAATATGTCCTTTCTTTATGCGGTAGATGTCTAGGTGTCCAAAGCCTTATAATTTCTTGAAGATGGGTATTTCTATTATCCTGTAAAGACAAAAAACAGAACCCTGCCACAATCCTTGTTTGTTGAGTTTTGTTTACAACTTATAGAGTTGTCACATTGGTGGATGAGCTATCACTTCTCCTCATTAAGGGATTTCTCCTGTTTGAAGCAAACTTTTATTAATTTTGTTGGTATCCATCGCTTTTCCTCTTCTGAAGAAACAAAAGCAAAACCCCTTCCCCAATGTAGGACATATCCTGATTTCCATTCTGAGGTCAACACATCTTTGAAGTAAACTGGTTGGTTTAGCCAGGAGTTTTTTCCACTGTCCAATATCTCTCCACAACTGTTGATCTTTTCTCATCATCATTGAGAAAATTCAAGGCTAATAAATAATTATTTAATCTATTTCTAGCAGTCATTATTACCTGTTTCTGTTTATTTGGCATATCCTTTACATTTATATTGGATCTTTCTATGACTGCTTGGTCTGTGGGATTGTGTGGTATACCTGTAACAGGCTTTATATTGTAATAAACAAAAACTGTCTCATTTTATTTGAGACATATACTGGGTCAGTTTTACTTGATACAGGTATTCCCATGATAGCCATTATTTCAAATAGGTGTGTAATGATAGAGTCAGCCTTTTCAGAACTCATAGGAGTTGCCCATTGAAATCCTGAGTAGCTGTCAATGGTATGGTGTACATATTTTAATCTTCCAAATTCTGCAAAACAAAATACATACATCTGCTGGATTTCATTTATTTGTATACCTTTAGGATTACTTCCTATGGGTAATGTGGTTTGGTTATAGAAGGAACAAGTAGGACTTTTTTTTTTTTTTTTTTTTTACAATTTTCTTGGCTTGTTACCAAGTGATGGAAAAGTGCTTTTTCAAACTTTTGCTATTTACATGATGTTTCTTAAGAATTTCTGAGGCTTCTAGCATATTACCTATTAATGACTGATCAATCTCATCATTACCTTGTGCTAGAGGACTTGGCAGACTCATATAGGATCTGATGTATGTTTTATATACATAGGATGTTCTCTATTTCTGATGATTTCTTGTAATTGTGTAAATAGTGAAGTTAATTCTGTATTATTAGGAATAAATTAAGCAGTTTCAATATGTAAAACAATTTTCTCTGCATATTGAGAGTCAGTAACTATATTGAGAGGTCTCATGAAGTCCATTAGTACCATAATGATGGCACACAGTTCTGCCTTTTGTACAGAATTGTAGCAGCTTTGAATCACTTTACTTAAATCTCCTGATTTATATCCTGTATTTCCTGATTTATTTGCATTATTATAGAATGTGGGACTCCAGAGATTGGTTTTTGCCATACCATGTGAGGAAGGACACATTCAGTTCTTTTTATGAATTTTATTCTCTTGCTTTTGGGATAGCAATTGTTAATCTCTCCCAAAAAGTTACTTCATACTCTTTGCCAGTATTCATTTTCTTTCCATAAAGAGGAAACTTCCTCATTAGTTAAAGGTATTGCAATTTCTGCTGTAGCCATTCCTGTCAATTGACAAAGTCTTAGTTTTCCTTTTTGAATCAAATCAGAGATCTTTTCTACATAAATCTCTAACTTCTCACTTAGTTTACATGGTAGAAATATTCATTCCAATATAATATCTTTCCTCTGCATCAAAATCCCTGTGGGAGAGTATCTGGAGGGGAGTATGACCAGCATGCAGTTAAGTTCTGGATTCACACAATCTGCATGTGCCTCTCGCATTTTCTTTTCTACTAGAGCCAATTCCTTCTCAGCTTCAGCTGATAATTACCTGGGATTTTTTAAGTTTTTGTCCCCTTTTAGGATATTTGCCAAATTTACTAGTCTATCTTCAGGTATTACAATGATGGTATATAAGTTGGAAATGCTTCCTAACAATTTTTGAAAATTATTAAGAGTTTGTAGTTGATCTCTCTTGAGTTGTACCCAGGGTCTAATTTTTTTTTAGATCTATCTTATATCCTAAATAATTAATAGAATTTCCTATTTGTATTTTTTCAGGAGCAATGTGTAATGCCCAGCATGGCAAAACTTTTTTTTTTTTTTTTAATTCCTTCAAACATGTTTTCTAAGGTACCTAACTTTAGATCAGGTAATAAGATATCATCCATATAATGATAGATTATAGATTGTGGAAATTTTACATGAATTATTTCCAATGTTTTTTTTTTCTTGACTGGCTGAGAATCATAAATAGGTACTGTGAAGGCAAATTTTTCTCTATCCTTTTTTTGTAGAGGTATGGCAAAGAAACAGTCTTTTAAGTCAGTAACTATAGTAGGTCATTCTTTAGGTAATAGAGAGGGCAAGAGCATCCCATTCTGTAAGGAGCCCAAAGGCTGAATTACTTTATTTATGGCTCTCAGATCTGTCAGCATTCTCCATTTACCAGATTTCCTTTTAATAACAAATATAGGAGAATTACAAGTACTGGTAGATTCTTCAATGTGTTGAGCATTTAACTGATCCCGTACCAGCTGTTCTAAAGCTTGTAGTTTATCTTTTGTCATAGGCCATTGTCCAACCCAGACAGGTTTATCTGTTAGCCATTTTAAATTATGGCCATTGGTACTTCTGAGAGTTCAATGGAAGTTGTGCTTGTTTATGTACAGCCTGAATGGTTGGTGGCTGGGTTTTTTTTTATATAGAATAATTTAATATTATTCTAAAAAATACGAATTGGTCTATATTCCACTCCTGATATTGGAGAAATTTTAGTCTGGGTATTCCATTGCTATAACAGATCCTGGCCCCAAAGATTCACTACTACTTTGCCACGTATGGCTTCAGCCTTCCTCTTTGTCCTCCTGGCCCTATGCATTCAACCCATGTAGAGCTTTGTTTTACCTGAGATAGGATTCCAATCCCTAAAAATTGGACATCTACCTCTTGAAGAGACAAATTCAGAAGCCATGATTTTGGTGTAATTTTAGTCACATCTGCACCTATGTCCACTAATCCTTCAAGGACAATGTTACTAATTTGCACTTTAAGCTTTGATCTTTGTTCATCTATAGAAGTCTGCCAAAAATTTTGTTTTATGGTGTTTTTTGATATTTTTGATCCATCTATCAAAGTTGTTCTATCATCCATGGTGATATTTTATTTGTGCTGAAATGTGGTGATATTTTATTTGTGCTTTAATAAAGTTTACCTGGAGATCAGAGGAAATAGCAACCAATTTTAATTAAAAAAGCAGTCAGGCAGTGGTAGCACATGCCCTTAATCCTATCACTTAGCAGGCAGGGGCTCTGTGTGTTCAAGGCCACACTAGGGAAGAGAACCAAGCATGGTGACATATGCCTTTAATCCCAGTACCAAACATAGAGGTCTGGTGGTCTGTACAGAAAGACAATGACAAGGGAAGTGAGGTAGCTGTGCTAAGAGAGCCAATGAGAGGACAGAACAGCAAGACAATAAAGGCATGGATAAGACAGGAAGTAACTCGCATTTGGAAGCTTCAGAGTTGGTGAGCAAAATTGGCTGGTGACTTTCCCTATTTCCCTGATCTAAGGCTTCACTCCTATATTTGGCTCCATGTTTTTTATTTAATAATACCATTTAGAAATTCATCTACAATCCAGTGCATTATCATTCTTTACATTATGCTCTGGATTATTTAATTGTCCTTGGGAGGAGTTTCCTCTATAGTGATTGGAAATGTTTTGACCACATTCAATTTGGGGGCCTGTGAGAGGCCCATGGAGGCATTTCCTGCTAGTAAAAGTTTGCCTCAGATGTCTCTTGTTGATCTGCATTCAACATTGGCCCAACATTCAAGTGTTTGCCACATCTTCTGCATAATTCAGAAGTTTGGGGATCTACTGTTTGGGTTATTTATATAAGAAACATTGCTTCCAGGAGTACCCTGTGTACAATTTTTTCTTATATGACCTGGTGTAATTCAGTTAATATATTTGTTACCTTGGTGCCTCCCTTCACCTTTGAAAATCACCTCTTTTATCAAAGCCTCATTACTATAGTTAAGAGACTCAACACCATTTGTATGTTGAATCTGTGCCTCCAAAAGTGCTGACCTGACCTTTAAAAGTGTAAATATTCTTTTGTATTTTGTATTAGCATTATCAAAAGCCAAAGATTGAGTTAATAATTGTCTTAATTGTGGGTCTGATATTGCCTTGTTTACAGCCGTGGTCAGTCTTTCTAAAAAAAAAAAAAAATCAGTAAATGGTTCTTTTGACTCTTGGAAAACCTTTGTATATAACTCAGTTGGTTTCCTTGGTTTGGAATTTTTTCCCAAGTGCTTAGGCTGCTGTACAGTGTAGGGTAATGTATGCCCATCCAAGGTAGTTTGTAGATTTAAATCAGCAAAATGGTGCTGTAGATATTTCTCTGTATGAATAAAATGTTGATTGGCCAGTAGCCAGACAGGAAGTATAGACAGGACAAGCAGAGAGGAGAATTCTGGGAAGTGGGAGGCTGAGGCAAGAGAGACGCCAGCATTCATGATGACAAGCAACATGTTAAGGTTAGTAAGTCACAAGCCATGTGGCAAGGTATAGATGAATAGAAATGGGTTAATTTAAGATATAAGAACAGTTATCAAGAAGCCTGCCATGACCATATAGTTTATAAGCAATATTAGTCTCTGCATGTTTACTTGGTTGGGTCTGAGCAGCTGTGGGACTGGATGAGAGAGATTTGGGCCAGCCAGGAAAACTCTAGCTACGAAATGGCCCTCACCAAGGATTTGATCTTGGGATATTTCAAAACCTCTGATTTTACCTTTGTGTTCAATGGTCTTAGCCTCTTCTTTAAACCAGCTTTTCCATTGTAACTGCTTGCTATATTCTAATACAGCTGGAATTAACTGATTCCAGTCATCTTGTATGATTCTATTTCTAGGAGACTACATATTTAACATCTCTTTTACATATGTTGAATATATTCCATAGGTGACTACCACTTTGTAATATTTTTAAATCTCTCATATGAATAGGTTACCAGATATATTCTATATATTATTTAGGGTGTGTATCATCTGCTGCCTTCTCATGAATAGTGACAGGATAAGCCATTTTATAAGAGCTGCCTGGTGATGTTATTACTTGTATGGCACTGCCCTTCTGCTTATTAGTTCCTTTAGTATCCTTACTGAGAGACTTCTCCAGAGCTTGAAATTGATTAACTACCACCTGTTGCAGTATTTGAACCTCCTCTGTTATAAAGGATTCTAGAGATTTCATGGAATCATACAATTTTTTCTGTTCATCAGAAACAATTCCACCAACTTTATTTTATCAATTAGTGATTATCTTTCCTCCTTAGAAATTACCTGAATGGCATTAAGATTGCTCTGAAGACTTTTTCTTTTGACCATTAAGTATTCATATTTATTATCAATAGACCTAAATCTGGTTGGCCAGTTATTATTAATGGACTGAAGTTCTTGTGGTAAATTAGTGGATTCCAAAGAAAGAATCCTTCTATGTAAGTCCTGTATCCATCTCATTAATGTCTCATTTTTGCTGTTATTATTAAACCAATTTTTCAATGATATGAGATGAATCAATATGTTAATTGCTATTTTGGTAGACATTATATACATGCCAGGAAGGTCGTATATGTACTCTACTATTTCATCCATAGTACAAACTAAAAGTTTTAAAATTCTTGAGTGGTGAAATTGTCTGCAATTTTTTTGAGAAATATTCAAAATTTATAAAGAAAAAATTTATTAATTTATTTATTATCAGCTTAAAGTGTAAAATTATCAGGTAATTTACCTCAGATAAAATCCTTGAATGATTGTCCTATGTGTCCAGATGTTTCTTGTGTAATTAACCAGGTTAGGTGAACGGCTGATTCATTGGATGATTTTTGGATGTAGTATCATTGCATGGCCAGTAGGTGACACAGGTATAGCACCAAAACAGGTCTGGTGTGAGCTGACTCAAGCTCTCTGAATGGGTTCTTGTGAATTAAACACTCACCTAGGCAACCTCCACCTGATATTGGTGAGTATTAGGCAGAGCTGCTGGGGTCACAACAGACCAGACAATACACCAAACAAACAATTAGAAGCACTGCCTGAGACACCTGCAGATGCTCTGCAGGACTGGCAGTGGTTACCAGATCCTTTGTCTTGTGAACTGCCTGGCCTACAGGCTCCTAACAAGGCTGCTGTATTCAAGCTGTCATCTGAGCAGGAGTCAGGCAGTTCTCTCTCTCTCTCTCATTTTAAGAGGTCACTTACAATGGAAGGAAGCACCACCTCCTTCAGACCCTATAGCCCAAGGTCATGGGAGGAGCAGATACCACTACACCCTGACATTTTGTGTGATGTCCATCATCCTGTGGCAGGTAAGGAGGAAGGTCTTTAGAGGCCAGGAGGTTGAGGAGATTTTGAGGAGTCACCACATACCTTATTAACTTATATCTCATTTACTTATACCATACTTATTCTCTTTAAGCAGAGGCTATAAGGCAGGCAGGAACCCAGACACATGCTGGCACACATAGACTGTAGACAGGTAGGCAGCACACAGGCCTACAGAAAGACACAGGCAGGCTGACAAATGTGAAACCTCAGACAAAGGATCATGCCTCTGACCTCAAGGTCATATTTATAAAGAATCATACAAAAATAGTGCTCTGCCAAGAATAGTTATATAATAGATTATAACATAGTTACTTTTGGAGTGCTCTGACAATAGTGTCAGCCATTTTGCGTTGACTTACTGATGTCTTCTCATTCCCTTCCCCATTCCCCACTCTCCCTTCACCCCTGCTCCCTACCCCCAACTTCCTATGTCTGGTGTCAGCTTTGTGTTAGCCAACTCATACTGGATATCTATATCAGCATCATGTTGTCTAAATATAAATTGGCTCCTAGGGCTTCCTGTCCTCTACATCTTGGTATCCTTAGACAAAAGAGATCATTCTACTCTCCTGCGAGGTCTTTCTGGGATGCTCCCTAGATTTAAAGAAAAGTTTAAACCATTTTTTTAATACACGTCATTGGCCTAGGGTCTTGTCCAGAAAACAAGACACAAAACCACATGATAGTCCTTATAATGTGGCCCAGACTTTCAGTCAGCCATTTAACCTTGAATTGTGGGCCCTTTTGGTCTCATGGCCCCTCTGTCTTTTAAGTATACACAGGTCCAGGATCTGTTCTTGCCTCCCTCACCTGTCTCTCTCATAAGTTACTTTCCTAGGCTGCTGCATCAAGGCTTATTTTGCAATAAGCTGTCACCAGACAATCACTTCCTCTCCTTTTGACAAGACAGTATATTTCTTGAAGTCTATTGTTTTTATTTTTCTTTCTCATAATTGTTTGGGTTTTTGAAATTCAATAAATGATCTGGCAATTAGTGATTGCTGGCATCAGCATTGAACAAAGCAATCTGAGTAGAGCTAAACTGGCCAGTAGGGAAGATTCCAAGGCCTACAAAGCAAAAGGGTGAAAGAGCAGTAGTCAGAAACCATGGAGACTCATGGTCACACAATGTCAGAAGACATAAGTTGGAGACCATAGTATTCTTGTGACCAACTCTTGTCTTGAACCAGTTCTCCAATTTCCCTGAGCCTCAGGTTCTCTTAAGTTTAGGACACATGACAATATCTACATCACAGTGAACACTATCACCGGGGAACAAGCTATTAAACAGATAACGTTGTAAATATAAATCATATAATATATTATATATAGTTACTTTTGTGTTATTATGATCAAATGTACATGTTTGACATAAAACAAGAGAGGAATTACTTATATTTTTGCTTTAAATTTTCAAAGGGTTTCAGTCCATCATAGCAGTAAAAGTATGGTAGAATAGCTCCATTCATGGTGGTGGGAGAGTACAGTGGAAGCCGTTCAAATCAGCGTGCATCAGGAAGCAGAGCCAGGGTTACCTTCAAATTGCAGCCCTAATGACTTTCTTACCTTTGGAAGCCACATTTCCCAAAGATTCTGAAGCCTCCTCATAGTGCCTCCAGCTAGGGCACACATTCAAAACATGAGCCTGGGAGGGATATTTCAAATCATAACAGAGAAAATTCTCAATCTTCAATAATCATTAATTATGGTTTAGCAATGGTTTCATTTGTTAATTTTGTATTTTAGAGACAGGGATTTGCCATGTAGTTCAGGATAGCCTTGAACTCATAGCACTTTCTTGTCTAGGCCTCTTGAGTACTAAAATTACAGCCATGTGCCACCATGACCAATTCTGATAATTTGTTTAACAGTTCCAGTTACAATCATTTTACTAATTCACAAGGTTCATGTACTTGAGAGATTATTTTTCTGTTGAACTACAGTTATTGCAAAACTTAATTTTGGCAATTTTTATTTAATAAAGTAGCTGTCAATCAGAAACCTTGATTGGAATAAATATAGTATTATTGTTATGACCCAATTTGGTTCTAGTAAAGTAAAGTGAAATTTTAGTTGTCCTGGGCATTGTAGCTAGAAAATTTATTTATGGATAACTTCAAAAAATTAAAGTAGCTTTCAAGACTTAGAAATACATTTAATTTAGCACTATTTTACTAATGAGGATATTAATAAGGCACAGAGTTGGTTTTTCTTTCTTTTTGAAACCTTTTAAACTGTGCCTTCATAGCCCCTGGTCCATTCCCTTCCAAGAGACACTTGTTCCTTAGTGTGGCGATGAATTTGGAGGCTTGAGAACTTTACTTGTTGCTCCGTACATTTGCAGCTGTCTTTGCTTAGGAATGAAATACTTCAGTGTGTCCTTTAGTTGCTGTGCTGTGTTAAATGTCTGTCCTAATTTGCTTTCCTATTGCTGTGATAGAACATTCTGACCAAAAGCAACTTAGAGGGGAAAGGGTTTATTTGGTCTAAAGATTATAACATCACTGAAGGAATTGAAGGCAGGAATTTGTGTAGAAACTTGGATCTTCAGTAGGAGCTGAAGCAGAGACCACAGCAGATACTGCTTACTGGCTTGCTTCCAGGTTCACAAGTTTAGTTACCTTTATTGAACTGCCCAGGCCCACCTGCCTACAGTGGGCTGAGTTCTCCTATGTCAACTAGCAATAAAAAAAGAATGCCCCACAGACATGCTTAAAGGTCAGTCTATGGAAGAAACCTCCCAGTTGGGGTTTCCTCTTCTTAGGTGTGTCAAGTGGCCAACCAAAGCTAACATTCTATCTCCTGCCAACACAGACACATCACTTTAAATCTTCATTTTTCCTTCCTTGTTTGTCATCAATATCTTATTTTAACATCATGATATAAAATGTAGTATTATTGTAAAAGTCTCACATTCTTTAAAATTGAGATAGCTTAAAAGTTCAAACCAGTCTCTTTAAATTATCCAAAGTCACTTAACTTTGTGCTCTTGTAAAATCAAGAATTAAAATACTTTCTCACTCCAATGGGGAAGAACCAAGGTATAGAGACTATCACACTTAAGGAAAAACCATATCTATCAGTGTAGCTCAAATCTTATATAGCTCAATGTCCGGCATCTGAGACTCACTATCATTTGGGCTTGAAAGGCTTATCAGCAGCTCTCCTTCTCTATCTCTGACAACTTATCTTATAGACTCAGGCTGGCTCTACTTCATGCCTGCCACTGTCATTGCAGGCATCTTGTAGTCTTGGCATTTCCAATATGATAGGCTCTCCATCGATACTGAGGCTGCACCCTCACCAATGGCATTTTGACATGTCCACCAGAATTCCAACCCCAACACACGGTGCCAAGGCTCAGCTTCTCTCCATGATTCCTTCAATCATCCAGCTTTCATGACACCTAAACCAGTACCAGGTGAGACTCTTAAAATTTTCCAAATTCAGCTGCCAGCTTGAGATACAGCCTTGGTGTCCCTTGGACCACAGCTTCTGTGTCCTGATCCTGATGAAATACTCCCTAGAAGATTTTCCCTCAAATATGTTGTTATTTTGTTAACTACATCTGATTCTTTAATCCCAGCTAAACAGCATTGACTGTCAAGTAAAGCAGAGGTTTTACTGCCATGTTATATATGCCCATGAACAGCATTAATAGTCTTTGCTCCCTCTGAAACCTCACAAACCAAGCCTTCATTGTCTATGTTTCTCTTAATTATAAACTTCTATTAATTTAAACAATAAATAACATGCTAACAACATACTAAGCTTCCAAGTAGACAGCCCCATTCCAAAAGAGACAAACAAGACCATAGTAAATGAACAGCTAGGGCAGACTTTCTGTGAGCAGCTTCAGCCAGTGTGTTCAAACTCTTTTTGAGTTATCCTGGGTTACTTTTATGGATACGTTTTTCAATTTTTTCTCCTCCATTTAATTCCGTTCTCATGCTGTCGTTCTCTTGACCTTTTCCTGCCTTTTACAGTTTGAACTGTTTTCCATTTAAACTATGAATGGATGCTATGCATCAATATCCTAGCTTGATTTCATTTATTTGCATGGAGGTTTCATTGACTCAGTTTGCTAAAAGAATAAGGCAAATGTTTATCTTTTTTGAAGCGTTGGAAGGAACCTATATTCATAATTCCATTAATATAGTTCTTCCTTATACATAGTTTCCTGATTTCAGAGGATCTAACTTAGATTATAGTCTGGTTTTTGTTGTTGTTGTTGTTGTTGTTGTTTCTTAAGTTTCTTATTGTTTCAAGAAGGTTAAGGAACTCTGATTCCTTAGTGTAGAAATGCCTTTCCATCAGACAGGATTTAATATAGAGATGGTAGAGAAAACACAAAATGCTAGCTGCCCATGGTTGGTAGAGAAGAATGTCATGAAAAACTGTGAGCAGTCAGAAGCCCATGGCTTTGTGCTTCTGAAACACACACAGGGCTGGGAGTCAGTGGCTGCCTCTTAACTCCAGTGAATTCCACTGCTCCTGAAACCTGGCAGCCATCAACTCTCCTATGTCTCCATGTTTTTAATATCCACAGAGAAACTTACTGTTTTCTCCCTCTGAAATGGTTTTGTTGGTCTAATATTCCATATGATCACATTTTAAGGTCTCCTCTGCCAGCCCCTTTCCTGACTTCCATTAGCATTTCATGAGGATGCATTTCATGTGATTTATATACATCTTCAACCTATACATTTAGCTTATTGTAACCTCCCCCCAACCTCTCCTACTGCGCTGAATCATAACATTGTCAATTTATCTTGCATGCACTGCAGCAGGACTAATTTGGATAAATGGAGCTGATGTTTGGTGAGGGTCACATTTGTTTTCTTATGCATTCCTTGGCAGCTCTGCCATTATCAGCTAATAGATGGTCCCTTGTAAAATGTCTATATTTGATGTAGTACATTTTCTAAATGTTGGTTATTTGGAGAGAGATTTAAGGCTACATTGTTATTATAAAACCAGCCTGGAGGGTGAAATAAAGAAAGCCGGTTCTGGGAATCATCCCTTTGGCTTACAGAAAGAAATGGGCCACTGCTACTCCAGAGAAGCTCCTGTGACCAGGGCACTTTTCACCCTGCAGGAGAGGTCTTTGTGACTGATAATCAGATGATGTCTGTGAGTCAGGAGGGAATGGAATGTCAGCCGCTCTCTTCATTGCTCTCCATTGTTTTCCAGGACAGCTATAAACCATTCCTCACTGCCTGTTAGAAGAAAGAGATGGGTAGTGGTTCCGGAATATTTATATGTGTGTGTAGGGAGGAGATGATGGTAGTGGGCAGGAGTCCAGTAAATTCTGCTTCCCTAGATAAAACATTTAATGCTCTCATTTCTCCGTTGGAACTTAGTGTATAATTTTCAACTTTTAGAATGTTAGATCCAAAACACGTGGAGAACTGGATAGAACTTGGAACAGCATCAAATGTATCCTTTTCCTAGTGTAAAACCTTAAATTTAAGTATAATCATAATGGGCCAGAGATCTCTGTAAATCTGTTGGGAGATGCCATAGACCAGCTTTCAAGGCATTCCCTTGCAGGTGATAAAGGCCTCTAGACTTCCAAGGACACTCTTGTTTCATTCTGGACTTTGGCACTGCATGGAGAAGCTGGAGACCGACTCAGTTTCCTGACATCCAGGCTTGCTTCTCCAAGTGCCTAGCTCATTCCTCTCCTGCCAAGGTGTCCTGCCTGCCTACACTGGGCCTGGAGCCTGCTCTCTTGGGCTTCATTCTTCTAGCTTTGGCTTGGATGTGGACCTCTTGGTCTTCGCTCTTGTGTGAGCTGATGTTACTGGCAGAGCTGGTTTCATTTCTCTTTTCGTGTTGACAGCTGTCATGGCAGCAGAGTCCTGATGTGTCAATTGTTTCAGAACATTCACTCGTGATCAGGGCTCCTGCCCCTTGTCTCTTAGACAATCCTTCATAGTTTTTCAAGGTGCTCACTGCTTCTCTATCCAGACTGGGCCTACCTTAGTTCTACTTTCCTGTCTCTTCTTACTATCACACAGTTCATTGGTGAGGCCCAAGTTGGAATCTCTGGTGGTCAGTTTCTTTTCCAGAGCACTCACAGAATGGTTACACTTTTTTCATTTTTCCCTATCCATAAACTTTATGTTTAGAATACTTCTGGCTAGACTCATCTCCTCCTTGTCCCCTCTCTGCTTTTTCTCCCTTCCTTCCTTCTCTTTATTTGCTTCTCTTCTTTCTTCCTTCAACCCTACTCTTTTCTTATTCCTTTTCTCTTTTTCTTCCTTTCTACACCCCCAATTCTCGCTTGCAAATATCCATATAGATATAAAACTTTAATATTGCAATTTATAAACTTACATCTTCCCTTCTTATTGACCCTTCTCCTCTCTTTTGTGAATTGTTTTTCTTTTCTCATTTGCTAACTTTAGAAAAAGAAAAATCCAGACATTGGAATGTCTGAGTTTATTTAAGTCTCAGTACTCTGTTCAATTTAATGAATGGAAACAAAAAAGGCAAATAAAAATGCTGGCCTGGATCTTTGTGGCTCTGGGATTAGCTTTTTTGGTGGCCATTTAGATAAATTGGTTTTGGAAAGTAAGTGCAAGGGATGGTTTCAAGCTGTTTTCAAACATATCAACATATAGCAGTATAGTCTAGAATAGAAGAATCATTAGAACTATCAGAGAGAAATTATTAGAAATGTGACTGTTATTTCATGACTTAACATGCCATTATCTACAATAGAAGAGAGTAGAGAGAATAAAGTAGCTCTCAGTGAACACTAAAAAGTGCAGGATGCATTAAAGTGGATATATTTGTTAGGCTAAAAAAGCACTAAGATGCCCAATATAATATTAAAATCTTCTTAACATGTTACTAAATCCAAAATCAGTGTACAGAAGCAAAAATGTAATGAAGGGATTCCAGGCTTGTTTAGCAGCCCTAGCCCCAGCAACTCAGATAGCTAGTGATATTACCATTAAAATAGTCCAGACATGTCAGTGTGGTTGTTTTTTTTTTTAAATTAAAATAATTAAGATAGTTTTAAGAATAGCCTATTTTTCTAAAGTACTGTAGCTTACAATCCCAGTTGTATTATATTAATGATTCTAATGCTAGAGCTCAAATGAAGTTTTAGCCTGTAGAGATAGTTTGGATAAAAATTAAAGAAAGTGTAACTGGTTTCAAATAAGGTGATTGACTTATCTGAAAAAAATCTCAAAAATCTGAAAAAACTTCAGTGATTAACTGAAGAAATGACTTACAAAAACTGGTGTCCTTATTTCAAACTCATGTTAGACAAGAAGTCATTCTCACTGGAAATAAAACATAGACACTACAATGACTGAAATAAGTTTTTCTTTTTAACCACTCCAGTGGTTAGCAACTAAGTAATAATTTGTATCACTGAATGCATACCAGACAAATTAATTCATACCCCATAGGGAGAAAGTAAATGGTCAAAGCATTCATAGAGTCTAAGGTGTCATTCTTAATGCCATGATCACCCTATTTCAGATTTTTTACCCTTGACATACTGAAATTCTTTAGAAACATAAAGGTAAAGAAATTTATAATACAAGGAAACATATGCCACAAAAAACATAAAAGTTTACCACAATGCTGGAAATAAACAATGTGATATGATATTTATACTCTCATTGAAAATAAAGTTTGTTAAGAACTTGTAACTGGGGTCTGGAAAGATGGCTCAGTGGTTAAGAGCACCGTCTGTTCTTCCAGAGGACTTGGGTTCAATTCCCAGCATCCACGTGGTAGCTCACAAGTGTCTGTAACACCAGTTCCAGGGGACCTAACACCCTCACAAAGACATATGTGCAGGCAAAACACCAATGCACATAAAGTAAAACTAAATAAATTATAAAAAGCAATTTGTAATTTTGTGTGAAATGTTATTATATAATATTAATTTTTAAAAGCAAACTTGCAGATTACAATTGGTCCTACATATCTCTGTGTTCATTCAGTAAACTCCAGCCAGAAACATTAGAAATTCTTCTGACCCACATTAAATATACTTCCTTTTGTCATGATTATCCCCAATATGCTGTCACTACTATTTACATTGCATGCACATAACAAGTAATTGCCAGAGGATTTAAAATGCACAGGAGGTTGTACACATACTTGTATACATACAAATACTATTTGCATGAGGGATTTGGACATTCAAGGCATTTGGTATCATCAGCAGTCCTGAAGCCAGCTTATCATGGGTACTAGGTGATGATGATAGAAAGCAAAAATACAAAAGATGCTAAATTTTAACTTGGCTCTTCCTGGATAGCATAATATGTAGCTTTTGTTTTTACATCCCTATATTATGTTTTCTGGATTTTTAAAATGGTTATGTTAGTAGTCTTTAAATTGATACAATTAGCAAAATGCATGAGACTGTATCCATTTGCATTAAAATAGCCCATTAATTTTTTCCTGTTACATGTATCTGAGGGGCAGGGCCTCACATATGCTGTGGTATACCCGTGGAGGTCAGAAGAGATTGGGGGAGATGGCTCTTTCTTTTGACTATGTTGGTCCTGGGTATTGCATTCAGGTCATCTAGTACCTTTACCAGCTGAGCTATATCACTGTCCCATAATAAGCCATTTTAAAAAATACTAAACAACATTACATTAGAAATAACTAAAATGACAAAAGCAGCAAGAAAAACAAACTGAGAGCTTTGGGCTCTGCTCTACCTAGTAAGTATACCAGCAATACGATTTTAAGCTTATGGTTAGGAAGGGTCAAAAAAATAAAGAAAGGAAAAACAAAGAACACAAAGACTAAAGGTCAGAAATTAATACTATTTATGGAGATCCCCTTTGTTAGTAATGCATGTTCTTTGATTTCATGTGAAGTAACTAACTGCTAACTTCTCTGTTACTCTAGAAGAATGGCTAAATTTTTAGATCAAAATTTTGTTTTCAGTTGTAGTTTTCTCAACTAGATTGAGAATCACACACACACACACACACACACACACACACACACACACACACACACACACGAGAAGGGAAATCCAACTTGGTAAGAAGCAAAGGAACCCATCTTTCATTTGTGTGCTACAAAACTTTTCATTCTTCAGTGGGAAATGGGGATATTTTGATGAAACAATCCACCAAGGACTTCTGCCATTAAGTAGCAGAATCTATTAAAAATTTGTGCATGCTTCTTGTGGTTGTTTACGGTATTATTCAATAAAACTTACATACCCAGCTTAACAGCAACCATATGAAGCATTTAAAGCAATACTCACAAGCAAAATCAGTATATTTGAGAACTGTCAATAACTGTGTGATACCTTATTTTTACTAAATATATTACTTCAGCCAAACAGCAGCAGCTGAATATGACATTTGATTAAAACTGTTTCTCACCACAACAAAATAGAAAATAAGACTACATTATTCTTTCAAGTAGCCTCCATGCTTTACCCTACCAAGAGCTTGTCATTGTGAATTGCTCCTTCTTCAAGATAGCAATACACTGGCATTACTGACACATCAACAACCATTGTCCACTCTTGAAGCACTCCTGAAGATAGTCCAGGGGCACCATGAGCTATAAGTGCAATTACAAGAATCAGGCATATTTAACCACTTAACCAAGAGTGAAAAATTTGGCTTCCAAGTTTGCTGTCCAGTTTGATTTGTTTCTAAGTGCCAGTGGCCTCCTTTGGGCATATCCAGAAAGCAAATGACTTCAGGAACTTAATCTCAATATTCTTGAGTATGAGACAGCTTTATAATTTAGTGTTTAGGAATCAATGGGTAGCTGCTGGGGTGGTCAGGGCTCAAGTTTTATTTGAGCTGCAGTGATTAAACTCAGAATCCACAACTCACATTCCTCTCCCATTAATTTGCCTTTAGATATTCTCCGTCTTTCCCAGTTACTGGCAAGTTTTGTGGGTGGCCTGGAGAGAATCACACTGGCTTCTCCCCACTCCCCAAGCCCAGCTCCAGTTTAACTCATTAAAATAGAGTCTTTAACCAGTGCTAGAGCTACTTATGACATGCTGAAGAATGTAAAATACATTAAAATAATTTAAGTAGTTACTTAATTACCTTACTTAGTTAAATATGTCACAATGATTATGAAGCAGCAGAAGGTATTATCTTAATTTGAGTTTGCCTAAAATCCAAACCATCCTATGGTCATCGATAAAACTATTGATCAGGGAGTTGATTGCAAAGAACAGGAATGAGTAGGGAGGTGTGGCAGGACATACTCTTGCTTTGCTGGGCAGGCTGGCTTTGTAATAGTGTAGCTCAGCTATGTTGCAGACACTGAGGATGGTGTGGAACATATTTCAGATTCATGGCCCCAGAGAATGGGAACCTGGGACATTTATCCATCAGCTTGCCTCCCAGAGGCTGAGGGTTGCCTCTAAAGTGGAATCCAAACCACAAACAAAGGCTCATAGGGATCTGAAATGGGAGGAGGGTGCTATCTGAACTTTCAGTGAAATCCAAGCTGATCAGAGGGCACTGAATGAGGCACTTCCAGACTTTACAGCTGTTGGTCTCTGAGGACAAGGGAGCAAAAGTAGAGTTGTGCTTAAGGTAAGCTGAAGCTTGAATAAAACTTGAAATTTCAAGAGTTGTTCTGTCCTATTAAGACATTATAGTAGTTAAGTTATAGGTATTTTAGATTTTATTCTCCCTATAAATTGGGCATAATAATAATAATTCCAAGCTCTAAAAATGTGGAGAGAATTTAAGGGACACTATAAAGTGGCTGCCACACAATAAGCACTACTGTGCAGTACTGCCAGGGCTCTGGCAGAGTGCAGCAATGTGGTGGTCACTCATTTGCTTTGAGAACAATAATTTTGTTAGTGTCACTCATGTTCTGTGTTATGTTGACTTATATAAAATCTTAACCACAAAACATTTCTTTTCTATTTTCTTCTTAAGTTGATTCTTTTTTTTTTCTTATGTGTTTATTATTTGAGGACTTAAACACATTTTTTATTATTCCATTTAAAATGACGTCAGTTTTTTCTTTTTAACAAGATTGCTTTTTCTATCTGCTTCTGTTTCTTACAATATTCACCAAAATGACATCAGCAAGTCTCTATTAAAGTTTTGTAGTAGAAACCAGCTTTGCTATCAATAGGGGAAACAGCTCTCTGGGCACCACCTGAGGGGGTCACATGTTTATGTGATCCACAAACGTATCTTGGATGGCTTTGGCAGTAGCTCTCATGAAATCCAGGCACTTTATCTATGGGATTCCTTTCATATTTCTACTTAAAACCCATTTAAAGCAATGAAATTGGATTAATATTAGGTGCCTTTAAGGAAGCAGTATTGGTTACTAATTCTTACTATTTACTTTTGTAAACATGAAAAGGGTACTTAAACTTTCACTCAACAAATATGAATTAAGCTGTTACTCTGTCAAGTATTGTTTTGAGTCTTAGGATGGCTTTTCCAAGCACCCATAACAAATTCCTTGTCTTCATCAAAGGCCCAAAAGAATGAGTCCGTAGCAGGCTGCTACTGTGATTCTAGAGCAGCAGAGCAGGAAGGTGTTCAATTCACTTTCCTTTCCCAGGTTCCACCTTGGTGAAGGCCAACAATTCCTATGCTGACAGATTCGTCACTTGACCATTAGCCATCCATCCATGCACACGTTCACTGTCTTCCTTTTGATGTGCGTCCCTGTGGTGGATCGAAGAGTGCGGGTTTTAGTGCACTGTCTGGTTGCTTATTCTGTATTTGTATATACATGACCTTGGCAAATCACTCACATTTCCCTGAGTTTCAGCCTGCTTGTCTATAAAATGGGATGCTAGTAGGATTTATTCCATAAGATTATGGTGAGGATTAAATGTGATGTCTATGTAAAGCACTTAAAACAGTGCCTGGCACATAGCCTGTCCCATAAAAATGTCAGCTATCAAATGTTAGGCTGTCCTGGCATAATACTGCAAGAGTGAAGAGTCCAGCTTGCTTCCTGCCTTACAGTGCTAGCAGCCAGTGGGATTCCCCATGCACTCTGTTAAACCACAAGATGGCTTTAATCATCTCTCTGTGTCTCTCTGGTCTCTCTCACTCTCTCAAAGGCTTCAAAAATCATTGAGGACAAAAGATCTTACAAACATTGCATCTTCAAAATTTTTTAGAAGTTTGTTAATATACACATGTAAAATGTATATATATATATATATGTGTGTGTGTGTATATATATAGTGAATTATGTTTTTGAATTTACTTAAATTTGTTTTGTGTGCATATGATATAAGGTATGCACGGCTACATTTTTACTGTAAATTAGTAACAGACTGGCCTGTTGTATGACTGCTTCATAGTACATTAAGAATTTTTGTTACTTTTGTCATTTGTAGTCTTTATTTATTTGTTTTTTTTTTTTTTTTTGTTTTTTTTTTTGAGACAGGGTCTCACCATGTAGCTCTTGTTTGCCTGAAACTCATTATGTATACCAGGCTGGCCTTAAACTCAGATATATCTACTTGTTTCTGTCTCCTGAATGGTGGGGTTAAAATTGTGCTAGGTAAAATTTATGGTTATTAAAAACATTTAATTTGTATATCATTAGACAATGGAGTCTTTCACTATAACTAAGTTGACAAATATATTCCTTCTTATTTATTAATAGATTGTTTTCAAGAATTTCTGTTGTTGCTTGTTTGAGGCAAGGCCTCAAAGTCTTTGGATTTGTCCTTTTTAAAGGATTAGTTAGGTTGAACATGCTTCCTGGCGACGATTTGTTTTTACCTTATTTCTTTGAATAAAATATTTTTTATTGGCTGGTGAATCAAGCATAGATTATTTAAATTATTGTAGATGTTATGTGGAGAAATCAGGAAAAAGGATGTTTATCTTATGGAAAAGAAGATTTGGTGGGAAGTTTTGGCTGTTGTTATAAAAAACTTTGAAAGGCTGTTATGGGGAAGGATGTGATGCTGGGCTCCTTCGGGCTCATCAGGATTCAGCAAGAACAGAGGCACAGGTTACTAGATGAGTGTGAGCAATTGTCATCTCACACTTAGTGTGGTTTCTCACCTGAGTGGATTCTTAGAACATGAGAAAGTCATAGTAAGAGAGAGCAGAGAAAGAGCACAAGGACTAGGAAGATGGAGTCCTCATTTAAATACTTCTAGGATGGGGTGCTGCTTAGTGGTAGAGTGCTTGCCTCACAAGCACAAAGTCCTGGTTCCATGCCCACTACTGCAGAAAAACAAATAAGGAGAAGGGAAAAATATTTCATTGTGGGTGAGTTGCTTCTCAGGCATCACCTGTCCAGCACTGTCTGGGCAAATGAAAGGGAGACAAGCCCAATGTTTGTTTCCAAGGATGGGGGGAATTCTCGGAGGATTCTTTTCACCTTTGGGACACAATGAATCATGATTAACATTTCTAGCCTACGTTTCTCCCCACCATGTTCATGATATTGTATTAAGTGTAGTAACAAAAGTGTTCTCTTTCCTGAAACTCTTCATGCATGGAAAGCACAGATGAGAAAATGGGCAAATTTGTAAAGCATGGGCTGTTTTCATACTTCATTTGAAAATTTCCTTTCTGTAATAAGTTCAAATTGAATTCAGGACAGATATATTAAAAACAGGGGCATGAAAAGGGAAAATTAAAAAGGAGCTGTAGTGTGTGTTCTATGGCAATAGCTCTGCATCTCCATGCAGTTGAGTTTAGATTATAGCTGAGGATATGCACTCTGATAAATGTGGCTTAATTATTAATATTTAAACTAAATCAGTATAGACAAAAAGCACTTAGGTTGAGAAGTCTAACAATGGCAGCAACAATACTTAATTATCAACACCACTTTGTGATAGGCAGTTGTGTCTCATTTAGCCTTCCAAAACCCTTCAAAGAGTTAAGGTTGTTATTGCATCCTTTTCATTGATGATGGACTGAGTGTTACAATGAGACCAATATACAAAAGAGACAAAACTTGGCTAGTCTACTTAAAGAACTGTGACTAATATTAAAAATTGAAGTGTATTTGACCCCAAATGCATGTATTTATGGTACAATTTGATTTATATATTTATATGACACAACACATCAAACTAACATGTACTTACATGTCGCATAATTTCTGCTTTTTGTGGAGATAATACAAAAGTAGCCACTTGTAGCTGAAGTTTTCTCTGGTCCTGGCCAGCCCCACAGACCCTGCAGCTGCTTATAAAATAATCACCCAGAAGCTTGTATCAATTAAAACTGCTTGGCCATTAGCTCAGGCCTATCACTGACTAGTTCTTACATTTAAACTCAGCCCACTCCTGTTAATCTATATGTTTATACGTGTTCCATAGCTTTACCTGTGTACCATTACATGCTACTCCCTGGACAGTGGGTTGGCCTCTCCTGACTCAGCCTTCCTCTTTCCAGAATTCTCCTTGTCTGCTTATCCTGCCTATACTTCCTGCCTGGCTGCTGGCCAATCAGTGTTTTATTAAACCAGTGTACAAAAGCATTATCCCACAGCACTTTTGAATATTTTTTAATTTGTGTAATACTATTAATTATAGTTATGTTGTTGCTTGAGCTACAGGTTAATTTTGTGTAACTGAAACTTTTTGCCTTGGGCAACATTTTCCTCTTTTTGTTTTTCATAATTAGATTCCATATACATGACCAATCTAATGTGATAATACTATAATATATTAATATTATATGTGTAGTATGCTTTAATCAGATTTTTAATTGGTCTGTGTATTTATTTTGATATTGAGTGTTGTCATTCCTTACACATTTGGAATATTTTAGACTTATATACATTTTATCCTGCTTTGTGGGTTGTGTTTCCACTCTGTTGAGTAGCAGAGGCCCTTTAATTGGGTGCTACCTCATTTTTCTTTCTTAGTTTTTGTTGCCTTTGCTTTGGAAGTTATATTCAAACTAATAATGCCCAGACTACTATTAAGTAAATCTGTCTCTATCTTTATTTACAATATTTATACAGTTTTTTAAAGTTTTACTCTGGATACATGATGAGTTCATATATAGTGTGATTTAACTCATTTTTCCTTTTGCATGAGTATATAGAGTCTTCATAAACATTTATTGAAGAAATTCCTCTCCATTTGTGTTCATAGTACTCGTGTTTAAGACAAATTCACTGTAAAGGTGTCAATTTGTTTCTGGGTTCTTTTCCTTCCCACTGGTCTATGTTTGTTTCATGCCTTTAACATACTGTTTTATGGTCCCATAGCTTCTTAATATATTCAGAAACCAAGAAATGGGCTATTTTCAGCTATCTAAACTGAGATTTGGCCTTGTGTATGATGTCACAACTGTTGTGAGTTTTATGTACAGCTGCCCAGCTATGTCAGGAAGACAATGTTAGTTGTTCACTTCCTCTGGCTCTTAGATTTTTTTTCTGCCACCTCTTCTGCAATGATCCCTGAGCCTTATAAAGGAAAAGTCTATTTAGAACTGAGTAATTTGCAATTTATTTTTTGTTCATTGAATAATTGTGACTCCCCATATTGGTCATCATTGCCGCAAATGGAAGCTTTTGTGATGGGAGCTGAGAAATATGCTAGTCTATGGCTATAATAATAATTCATTAGGAGTCAGTTTGATAATATGTCCATTTATAAAATATTAGTAGTAAGTTCTTACCTAAGGACTATGACCTATGTAGCCATAGTTTCCTGGTCTGACAATAGTGGGAGGTACAGGTTTCATCTTGTGGGGCTGAACTTAAATCTAATCAGATAGTGGTTTGTTACTCCAATGACATTCATGTCACTATTACACCAATAGGTATATCTTTCCAGGCCAATTATTATTGTATCTTACTGATTCACAGCTGTGTATAGTTGATGACTACTTTTCCCCACCAGCAGATTGCGTAGCACCTTCTATCACTATGAAAGATAGTCAGAAGAGATTACATTTCTTCTTTTGCCAGCCTCAATTTTCTCATGTTGTACAATTCAGATAAGTGGTGTGTTGAGCAATAGGGTCAAGTTATGGGAAGCAACCAAGAGCATTGGCAATAGCCTGTACTGATTGAGTCTTTATGGAACCTCACCAGCCAACACTCCTAAAACGAAACCATTCCTGACTGGGCTTTTTTTCATGTGTTAGTCTGTGGTGTCTGGGAGAGGCATTGTTTTAGAGAATAGCTTCATTTTAACTTTAAAAAATGTGTATGTGTGTTAGGAAGATTACAGTTGTAGGTTTCCATGAAACATTTTTGAAAGGTCTTTAGTGTTATTTATCCCTCTTTATATTCCCTCCAATGGAAATTCTTGAACCAATTCAAATGATACAATAGGTAACTTTTTTTAACCTAGGTATAGGATTGCTAAAGGTAAAGTTATCACAAAATATTATATACTATTTTTAATTTTAAAAGTATAGGTTCATTAAAATGATAAAGAATATGCATAAACCCAAATTTATAAACACAATAATGTTATAGATGCTTTAATTTCTTGCTAATTAAATAACTTTTATCTGGTAACTTTATAATGATTTATTAGTAGCTCTTCATAAGGGTGACTCAATTAAACTGGTTTATTTTCTAGTATGGGTAGAACTTTTCAGGTCACAGTACAAAGTCAATGTGTCTCTATCAACCTTCTGGAGTCAGATTTGCAGAATGCTGTTGGAGTTCACAAGCAGATGCAGTGATGCTAAACAGGCCAGTGATACATGATCCATACTGCATTTAAAATCTCTGTGAAACAGTTCATTTGTGAACTGTGAGTGAGATGAGTGTAAATTAGAATTGTTGATGTACTGACAACTAGTGTGAGTCTTAAGACATATTGGCTACTCAAGTTCTTGTCTCAGTGTGTTTAAGGGAAAGTTGCATGGGGAGTTCTGAGTGACACTGAGAAAGAAGGCTTTGACTGGGTTCCCTGTATATATGATCACTCCATCTTTTGTGTGGCCCACAAATCAACATGCAGATGATGGGGAGAGTTAGTGAATGCTAAATAGAAAGAAGATAACTTTAACCATAATTCACTGTAATATAGAGAGAAAAATTCCCAAGAGGAAATAAGGTCTGAAGAAATTACAGGAAATATTAAACCCATGATTCTGTTTATGGTAGGAACACTGACCAACAAATTCCAGCTGTTTCTCTGTAGGTTATATAAGTGTCACAAGCCTGTTTATAGTTACTGAGCTGGAGACTTTAGCCTGATTCTTGTAGAGCCTCACAGGGTTGGTATAGGTTTATTCAGATTTGTCTAAAGAATGCAATTCTCTATCAAAATTTATTTCTAAAATTTCCATTGCAATATCTGTCCCTTCCCTGGCAATAATTTTCTCTCCATAATGTTAGTTTAGTTGTATATGTTTAATACTAAAATGCACTTAACTAGTACTCTATACTATTCTAAATGCCTATAATATGTTCATTTAATTTCTCATAACAAGCTTATGAACTAGGGGCTATTATCTCTCAAAGCAACACAAAAGCCAGAATCTTAAGCACAAAAATAATAATCTGTCTAAGTTCCCAGGAATTCACAAGGATGACCCCAGCTTAGACTACTAACAATAGTGGAGTGGGTACCTGAACTGGCTTACCATAGTAATCAGTGAATACCCTAACTGTCATCATAGAGCCTTCATCCAGTAACTGATGGGAGCAGATACAGAGATCTACAGCCAAGCACCAGGCCGAGTTCCGGGAGTCCAGTCAAAAAGAGAGAAAAGGGATTCTATGAGCAAGGGGCATCCAGATCATGATGGAGAGACCTACAGAGACAACCAAACCATGCTAGTGAGAACTCATGAACTTTAGACCAACAGCTGTGGAGCCTCCATGGGACTGGACTAGGCCCTCTGCATAAGCAAAACAATTGTGTAGCTTGATCTGCTTAAAGGGCCCCCTGGCAGTAGGATCAGGATCATTGGTAGAAGAAAAATGAATAGTATTAATATTCAGGAGGATGAGGCAGGATGATTGTGAGTTCCAGGTAGCCTGGGCTTGTGAGACCTTGTCTTACAAGCAGACATACCAGCTGTATCAGTTACTTTTCTGTTGCTGTGGTAAAGTATTATGACCAAGAAAACTTATAGAAGTACGGGCTTATATGGCTTATGGTTCCAGAAAGATGAAAGTCTATTTATGGCTTGGAAGTTTGGCAGCTCTCATCAAGCATGGTGGCTAATAGGTCACATCTTGAACTCCGAGCAAGAAGCAAAGAGCAAATTGGGAATGGTGTGAATTTTTAAACTCTCAAAGCCTACCTCCAGAGATATACTTCTTCCAATAAGACCATATCTCCTAAACCTCTCCAAACAGTGTCACCAATGAGGACTAAGTTTTCAAATACCTGAGACTCCTGGGGCATCATCTCATTCAAACCATAATATTCTACTTCATAGCCCTCATAGTCTTGGAGCCATCTCATAATGCAAGCTATTCAGATGTGTATGTATTCAGATGTAGATGTATTCAAAGTATTCAAATGCCTGAGACTACTGAGACATCATCTCATTCAAACCACAACATTCTACTTCCTAGCCCCCATAGTCTTGTGGCCATCTCATAATGCAAAATACATTTAGTCTAACTTTAAAACTCCTCATAGTCATTCACTGTCATAACCCTGTCTAAAATACAGAGACCAAAAATCACTCCTAAGAATCCAGGCAATCTTTTTATTGCAAACCCTGTAAAGTGAAAAAACAAATTACATACTTACAATATAGTATGACAGAAAATATACATTACTACTCCAAAATGGAGGAATGAGATATAATGAGGAAATACTGTACCAAAACAATAACAAGAGCCAGCAGGGCAAATGCCAAATCGTCTAGCTCCATGTCAGATGTCTTAGACCAAGTATTCAGATATCAGAGACTAGGGGTGCATCATGTTCAAACCATACCACCAAATTAAAAATTATTAAACTATATTAGTAAAACAAGAATATGTTCACTGGGAAAAATAAATGAGCCACATATCCATGTTTGACAAGCTGGATAGACAAATTAACATCACAAATAAGAAAAATTGTAGTACAAAATGTACAAACACAAAATGTATTACTTATGTTACTAAGAAGTTCAATGAAAAAATACATGTTTATTGTAAATATAGTAAAATGAAGAGATATACAGATGCAAAAAAAGACTATTGTATAATTAGGGAGATGCACAAATGTAATATAAAACTCTAATTTGAATAGGAAGGTGAAGAGAGAAAATATAAACACTCTCATATGAATAGAAAGATAAAAAGATGTGTTATAAATAATACCATATGAATATAAATGCAAAGATAAAATCAAAATATTATAGCATTAATACAGAGATAAACAGGATGTAATATAAATATTATAGCATCAATAGAGAGAGATACTCTTATTAAGTGGGCCATAAGTCCAAGTAAACAGACATTGATTATCATTATAATCATATATGTGTATCACTATTACACTTTTAGGGACATTTTGCCATTGTTGGGGTTCATAGGCATCATGACTCAGTACAACTATTAATTACATCTCTCCCTTGGCACCTTGCATAGCAACTTTTAGTATTATGAAAAATAGTTCTAAAGGAAGAAGCTTTGGGTCAGATCTACCTTGATTCCTTCAGGTCTGAAGTACATGGTATCTTCAGTAATAGAGGTTTATCTTCAACATCTAAGAGGCAATCTAGGGGCAAGAGCAATATTGTATATTCTTTTGGGAGCTTCTTGGGCTCTCCTGGCAACAATTCATAGGGGGGTTTCTCATACCTGATGGGGGAAGTTTTTTCTTTTAGATAGTCCATGGCTCTTGTGGGGAGCATTATTATCTCAAGTGGCATAACTTCATCTAAACTGTATACATTTATATATACATACACATATGTATTATAGTTAATTTTAGGTAAATATAAATTTCTATGATTTCTTATGACTTCTCAAATATCCTTAGTGTTATTTATTCCTCCAATCCTTTCCTTCCCTATTGATTTCCTTTCCTCTTCCCTAATTAAAGACTTCCGTCTTCCCATTTATACCTTCATTAGCACTTCTATCTTGGTATTTTTCTCTTTAGTGTACCTTCTAAACACATGGTTCTACTCTCCTTTACTCTTTACTCCTTCCAAACTTTACTCTCCTGGTTGCTGTAAAATTTCCAGGTTATATTTTCACATCTTAAGATTTGTAGCCAGGAGCTACAGATAAAAGAGAACATTCTTTTTGGGTCTGGATTCACTTGCTCAATATGAACTTCTCTATTACATCCTCTTACTTGAAAATTTCATGATTTCATTTTTTCTATACAACTGAATAGTATTTCATTGTATATATGTACCACATTTTTATTTTCCATTCATTAGTTGATGGTTATTACGGTTGTTTCAATTTGCTAGCTGTAGTATGTCAAGTCTTATTCAGAAAGCCCTTTCCTACAACTCTATCCTATAGGGTACTACCTATGTTTTATATTTGTTTTTCAAAGATCATATTTTAATTAAGAAATTTTAATTCATTTTACATACCAACCACAGATCGCCCTCTCTTCCCTCTTCCCATCCCCCCCCAAAACTTCTCCTCCAGCCCATCCCCCATTCCCTCCACCAACAAGATAAGGCCACCCTTGGGGAGTCAGCAGAGCCTGGTAGATTCAGTTGAGGCAGGTCCATGCCCCAACCCCCATGCATTAAGGCTGTACAAGGTGTCCCCTTCATAGGTAATGGGCTCCACAAAGCCAGCTCATGCATCAGGGATGGATCCTGAGCCTACTGCCAGGAGGCCCTTTAAGCAGATCAAGCTACACAATTGTTTTGCTTATGCAGAGGGCCTAGTCCAGTCCCATGGAGGCTCCACAGCTGTTGGTCTAAAGTTCATGAGTTCTCACTAGCATGGTTTGGTTGTCTCTGTAGGTCTCTCCATCATGATCTGGATGCCCCTTGCTCATAGAATCCCTTTTCTCTCTTTTTGACTGGACTCCTGGAACTCGGCCTGGTGCTTGGCTGTGGATCTTTGCATCTGCTCCCATCAGTTACTGGATGAAGGCTCTATGATGACAGTTAGGGTATTCACTGATTACTGTGGTAAGCCAGTTCAGGCACCCTCTCCACTATTGTTAGTAGTCTAAGTTGGGGTCATCTTTGTGAATTCCTGAGAACTTCCCTAGCACCAGGCTTCTCCCTATGCCCATGATGTCTCTCTTTATCATGGTCTCTCCATCATTGCTCTCCCACTCTATTCCTGTTTCAGCTTGACCATCCTATTCCCTCATGTTCTCATCCCCCACACCCTACCCTCAATAGCCCCCCCCCCCCATTGCTCCCAATTTACTCATGGGGATCTCATCTCTTTCCTCTTTCCAGGGCAAACCATGTGTCCCTCTTAGGGTCCTCCTTGTTAGCTAGCTTCTCTGGAGCTGTGGGTTGTAGTCTGGTTATCCTTTGCTTTAGATCTAGCATCCACTTATGAGTAAGTACATACCATGTTTGTCCTTCTGAGTCTGAGTTACCTTACTCAGGATGGTATTTTCTAGTACCATCCATTTGCCTGCAAATTTTATGATGTCATTGTTTTTTACTGCTGAGTAGTACTCCATTGTGTATATGTACCACATTTTCTTTATCCATTCTTCAGCTGAAGGGCATCTAGCTTGTTTCCAGGTTCTGGCTACTACAAATAATGCTGTTAAGAACATAGCTGAGCAAGTGTCCTTGTGGTATACTTTTAAGCATTCCTTGGGTACATGCCCAAGAATGATATCATTGGGTTTTGAGGAAGATTGAGTCTCAATTTTCTGAAAAACTACCATACTGCTTTCCAAAGTGGCTGTATAAGTTTACACTCCCACCAACAGTGGAGGAGTGTTTTCCTTGCTCCAGTCCTCTCCAGCATAAGCTGTCATCATTGTTTTAGATCTTAGCCATTCTGACAGGTGTAAGGTGGTATCTCAGAGTCATTTTGATTTGCATTTCCTTGATGATTAAGGTTCTTGAGCCATTCCTTAAATGTCTTTTGGCCATTTGAGATTCTTCTGTTGAGAATTCTCTGTTTAGCTCAGTAGCACATTTTTTAAATTGGATTGTTGGTATTTTGATGTCTAGTTTCTTGAAGTCTTTATATATTTTGGAGATCAGCCTTCTGTTAAATGTGGGGTTGGTGAAGATCTTTTCCCATTCTGTAGGCTGTCATTTTTTTTTGTCTTATTTACCATGTCCTTTGCTTTACAGGCACTTCTCAGTTTCAGGAGGTCTGATTGGTATTGACATAAAACCTGACATGTCGCCCAATGGAATCAAACTGAAGACCTTGACATTAATCCACACACCAATGACCACCTGATTTTTGATAAAGAAGCCAAAACTGTACAATGTGAAAAGAAAGCATCTTCAACAAATGATGCTGGCATACCTGGATGTCAACATGTAGAAGATTACAAATAGATTCATATCTATTGCCATGCACAAAACTCAATTCCAAGTGGAACAAAAACCTCATCATAAGTCCTGTTATACTGAACCTGATAGAAGAGAAAGTAGGAAGTAACCTTAAATGCATTGGCACAGGAGACCACTTCCTAAATATAATACTAGTAGCACAGACACTGAGAGCAACAATTAATAAATAAGATTGCCTATGTTTTCTATCTGTTAAAGATTTTTAAGTTTCATACTGAGGTTTTTGATCCATTTGGAATTAACATTAATGCTAGGTGGTAGATACTAATTTTATTTTTCTACATGTGGACATATTGTTTTCCAGCACCATTTGTTGATGGTTTTATATTTTTTCCAGTGAATGTTTTTGAAATATTTGTTAAATATCAGATGGCAATGGTTACAAGTTCATATGTTTGTGTCTTCTGTTTTATTCTGCTAGTCTACATGTCTGCTTTTGTGACAGTAACATACTGTTCTTATTACTGTGGCTCTGTAATGTATCTTGAAATCTGAAATAGTAATTCTTTCAGTATTTTCTTTTCTTTTGCTCAGGCTATATGGGATCTTCTGTGGTTCCAAATAAGTTTAGGATGATGTTGTCTTTGGGTCTCTCATATATAGCTGTTATTATATTGAAGTATGTTTGCTTTGGTTTTTCTATCTCTAGGACTTTGATCATGAAAACATGTTGGATTTTGTCAAAGGCTTTTTCTTAATCTATTGAGATGTTCATGTGATTATCTTTAAGTCCAATTATATGATTTATTATATTGATTGGCCTAAATATGTTGAACTATCCTGCATGTCAGGGATAAAGCCAACTTGATTATGGTAGATGGGTTCTTTTATATGTATCAGGTATTTTACTGAATATTTTTATGTCTCTATTCATCAAGGATATTGGTCTTTAGTTTTCTTTTTCTGATGTCTTTACTTCGTTTCAATGGAGTAGTTTTGAAGTTCTCTCTCTCTCTCTCTATCTCTCTCTCTCTCTCTCTCCATCGCTCTCTCCCTCCCCCTCTCTCTCTCAGCAATGTGTTAGCTATAGTTCCTTGAAAGTTTGGTAGAATTCTGTATGAATCCTTCTGTTCATGGCCAGTGTTTGCAAAGCTTTTTATTAGTGTTTCAATCTCCCTATTTTTATTGGTCTATTTTATAGGTTTTTGGTTTCCCTCTGGTTTACTTTTGATGGTTTGGATGAATCTAGAAACCTGACCGTTTCTTTAAGATTTTCAACATAATGGAGTGAAGGTTTTTAAAAGTACTTCACTGTAACACTCTGAGTTTCTTTGGTGCTTGTAATGTATCTTTCCTCCTTCTTGAATCTCTTAATTTGGGCCATCTCTGTTTTTCTTTTCAGTAAATGGGCTGTGGGTTTGTGGATCTTGTTTATCTTCTCAAAGAACAGGCATATTGGATTCTTTAATTCTTAGTATCATCTTCTGTGTTTCTATTTCATTAATTTTTTGGTCTGATTTTTATTATTTCTTGCCATCTACTAGATTTGGGTTTGTTTTATTCTTGTTTTTCCAAATTCTTGAGTTACATCATTAAGTCATTTATTTGTGCTCTTTCTGATTTTTTAATGTAGGCACTTAAAGCTATAAATTTCTTTCATAGGAATGCTTTTAATGTGCATGGATGTTCTGTTGTGTTGTGTTTTCATTTTTACTCAGTTCCAGGACTCTTTTGCTTCTGTCTTGCTTTCTTCTCTCATCCATTTGTCATTCAGTAATAAGTTGTTTAATCTTCCTGAGTTTGTGTACTTAGTAGAGATTTGTTTGCTCTTGATTTTAAGTTTTATTACATTTGTTAAGTTGTGTGTGTGTGTGTGTGTGTGTGTGTGTGTGTGTGTGTTTAAGATAGTAAGGTATTTTGATTATTCATTCTTTTGATTAAAGTGAAATGTCCTTTTTCTTTTTGATTTGTTTGAAAATTAATATTTTTTTAAATATTGGGATAACATGTTTGTTCTGAGTTCCTATTTGCTTGAAGCACTTTTCCACTCTCTTTAAGTTGTACATATGTAAGTTGAATTTCTTGTAGAAAACAAAGGTAGGTTTTGTTTCTTAATCCAGTAAACTATCTTGTGTCTTTTGTTTGAGTGTTGAAGGCATTAATATTTAAAATTATTATTGAAAGTATATGTTGGTTTCAGTTATTTTATTGTTTTTCTTTTCTTTTTGCTGTTTGTGTTCTTAGTTGTACTTTGTGTTTCAGTAATTTTAACAACACTTGTTTTCTTTCTACAGTCTCATGGCTATGCTTATTCTAACTCTCTTCAATATGAAGTATCACTTCTGTGGAGCTTCTTTGGATATAATACATAATTTCTTTTAGCCTGTCTGTATTATGGACAGGTTTCTTTCTCTGTTGTATATGACAGATAGTTTTTGGGATACATTGTTCTAGGTTGGCATCTGTGTTTTTTGAGAACTATAAGAATATTAATGCAGACTCTACAGGCTTTAAAATTCTCATTGAGAAATCAGTTGTTATTATGATGTGTTTTCCTTTATATGCTGCTTATGTTTTTTTCTCTTGTAGCTTTCCATATCCTTTCTTTTTTCCATATATTTATTATTTTAACTATGATATGCCAAGGGGTTTCTTTTCTGGTCTTCTCTATTTGTTGTTTTCTGTGCTGCTTGTATCTGTATGGGTACCTTTCCTTAGTTTTGGAAAGTTTTCTTCTATGAGCTTCTTGGTGATGTAGCCTTCTATTGACCTGGGATCTGTCTCCTACATCTGTGCCTATAATTTGAAGATTTGGTCTTTTTATGATATCCCCTTGTTCCTGAACATTTCTTTTCAGTTTATTTTTTAATTTTTATAATCATCGATTTTGTGTGGTATAAAACCTCTGTCTCATCTTTGAGCCCTGATATTCTATCTTCTGCTTGATGCATTCTGCTGGTAATCTTCTCTCACTCCTGAGTTTTAAAATTGATATATTGAGGTTTTTCATTTCCATCTGAAAGTTTAAGTTGTCTTCAATGTTCTTTGCATTGAATTTGATTTTATAATCCTAGATTGTATTTGACATTTCACTCAGTCTATGCTTTTGTTTTCTTGGGCATCCCTCAGGCATTCATTCTCTTTAAGTTAATCATTTAAGTGTATTGAGCTATTCATTGTGTCTTCATTAAAGTCCTTGAATTCTTTCATGAAATATCTGTTTTTTCTTTTAATTTTTCTGTGTCCTGGGATTGATATAGGTTATTCTCATTGGAAACATTTCTATAGAACAGTAGACTTTGAGGAGGTATGCTGTCTTGTACTTTTATATTGTATGTTTTTTCAAATGTGACCTGGGCATGTGGACTTACTTTGTTGTTGGTGTGTCTCATATGTGTTTCTAGACTGACTTGGGAATAGAATAGCATTCATGATGTATCAGCAAGGCCTAGGTTTGAGGGATCATTCAGGCAGATGTGGTTCCAGGGAATTACAATTGAGCCTCGCACAGATATATAATCATAGACAGGTCTGGACACTAGGAGGGTACATGTGAGCTTGGTTCAACAAAGTTACTAGACTATACCTCAACATATGTTGTGTCCTCAAGGCTGGGTGTTTGATTTGATAGGGGTAGTCTAGGGTCAGGAGAACTGATTAGTCTGGGCTGGTTTACAGGGAATTAGAGTGAGCCTGAGGCCTGGAGAAAAGTGCAGATAAGACTGATCAAACAGAGCTTATGCAGTCAATGAGCAACTATTATTATGTCTGGAGGAGGGTACAGGTAAATGAGGGTTCGGGGCATTTACTACATTGTAGGTAGGCACAGGATATGGAATTCAGGCAGTCTGGAAGTTGCATGTGGTGTGGACAATAGGATTGGAAGAGGAGGGGAATGAGAACACAGCTTGGCCTACTTGGTTCTATACCACGTTCAGTTGCTGCAAGGTCCTTGGTAGGAAGCAGAGCTGGGGTACTATGAGTCTTCAAAGGATGGGGGAAGTATGAAAGTATTGTCTGGTGTAGATGATGATGTTTGCAAGAATAGGGAACCTGGAATAGAGGGAGAAGGAAGAATATAGGTTAGCTTACCTGCATCTAGGCCTGTTGTACTTCCTACAGGGTCCTTGGTAGGAAGCAGGCTGGGGTTTGCCAAAGGAGAGGAGACAGTCTGAGAAGAGTTCTAAGGCCAGTGGTAGTAGTACTAGGGAGACCTGAATGGAAGGGAAGGAAAGAACTGCTTTTCTATGTCATTTTTTAAACATTTATTAACTTTTCATATCATCATGTTCATTTATTTTTCTACATATTATCAAATAATTTAGTACATATTGATAAAATATTTTCTGTCCTATGTTAAAAAAAGAATGACATAGGGCTGATGACATGCCTCAGCACATAAAGCATTTGTCCTGTAAGCCACACAACCTAAGTTCTGTTCTTGTTGCAAAATCATGAGGACCTAAGTTTGAGCCCTGCATCTCACTTAAAGGCAAAGGAAAGAATGAGCTCGACGAAGGTTTCCTCAGAGTACCACATATACACCTCCTGCTCAGTAATAACAATAACAACAACAATAATAATAATGATAATTTAATATAAAAGCAAAGGGGCCTTAATTGTATACTTGTCACAGACTTGGTTCTTTTATTTTTTATTTTAAAAACATTTTCATACAATATGCTTTGATCACATATTTTCTCTTTCTTGAAAACTCCCAGCTATAGCCTTCTCCCCATTCACCAAACTTTATGTTCTCTCTCTCTCTCTCTCTCTCTCTCTCTCTCTCTCTCTCTCTCTCTCACAGTACAACAATAACAACTCCAAAACCAAAGAAAGGAGGGGGGGATGTGAAGTCAGATTTGTGCTGGCCAACTACTCTTCCATTGAAGAAAATTCTCTTCTTTTCCTTCTCCCAAAAGGGACCAACTGGAAGTAGCTTCTTGGCTGGTAGTGGGAATTTGCACCCACTCTCCCTCTCTCATGCTAGAATTTTTGTCTGTCTTGAACTTGTGTAGATCTTATGCAGGTATGTCACTCCAAATAACACATTGCTATATTCATAGATCAGTGTATCCCTCATCCCTCATCAGAGAAGCTTCATCTTGCAGTAGATGTTAATTAGTGCAGAGACCCACATTTGGACAGAGAGTGAGAGATTTTAGAAAACTCAGCATTAAACTGATGTCTTTATCAAACCCCTTCCCTCAAGGCTGTGGGATCTATGTAGAAGATCCTGCAGCACAAAGAGTTTAAGAGCTTGAGATGGTGCACAACTGTTTCAAGGAAAGAATTTTCCAGGTTCAACAGTGCCTATGTGCTTATCAATTCACAGAGACTTCGCCTTTTGATAAGGAGAACTATGAAAAAAAAAAAAAGGAAAGATTGTCTTTGAGTACTTTAAAAATCCTTTCAGGCAATGAGGGAAAAGGCAGCAAATCTTTGGCTTCACACTGTTGTGAAACATTCTGAAGTCAGCAGGATGTGGGTAGAGGTGCACAGGCCTCATCTAGCTAGGAATTCACATGGTAGAGCAGGCCTCATCCAACTGTGACTCAACGCAAGGTCAGCATGCACACTCTCATCACTTGTAAGAGCTGAGGCTTTGACCTTCCACTTAGCTCTTGAGATGAGATGAGAAAGAAACTTTAAGCTCTTTGGCCTCTCCACAGCAGTGTTTGTTCGTACCTCTTAAATTCTCTCTAAGTGTCCTAGTTGTTGGCCTGGTAAAAGCCTGATTTATTGTTTCCTGCTCAACTTTACTCTCTGCCTTATCCTTCCCCATGGTGGAGTTCCAAGCATAATGAAGACCAAGTGGGATTCCTGAATCTAGTCATCACTAAATCCCTAGAGGCCTCAGGACAAAGATGTTGTATAGAAAAAGGCATAAACAAATGATAACAAATAACAACCAAAATAAAGATAAAAATGTATTTTAAAAGTTCCAGAAACTTAAACTTTTGTGATCATAAGATACCTGACAGATAAGGCATAATAGATTGGGCTATTATAGAAATCACTAACATTTCAATGTTGATCTGAAACTAGGGGAGAGTTTATTGTTATATTTATTTTTATTGTAATTGGAATTACTTCCAAATAAATGTCATTTCTTGGTTATTTATCATATCCTGTTGTAAATAATTTATAGCTATTATACTTTTCCTAAAACATTCTTAAGATAATTTGGGATGCAGAGAGGGTAAGCTGCTGACCCAGGAACACAGACCTGGGTGATGTTAAGATTAAAAGTCAGTCTTGTCTCAGTAAATGTTGGTGATCAGTGATTGTTACTATCTTCCAGACATGTCCACACTCTGCTCTGAGAGGAGCCTTGGTCTAGAATGCCAACTTGAATTTGAACCCTGATAATGCTTCCATGTTTTAAACTTCAAAATTCAAGCTAACGAATCAGTCAGATTTGTTGCTGAAGAGGCAGACATTCTGAAGCTCTGGGGTTGGTAATCAAACAGCTAAAAAGAAGGCAGAAATAGCCAGGTGTAGGCAATTAATTCAATACAGAATTTTCCTTTGCAACCCTGGGAAGATATAATAATTCTGTTGCCGATGGCTTAAAGATGGAGCCATAGGCTACAGTTTGAATCATCATTAATGTGCACACTATAAATTGAGCTCAGAAAACAAAAACAGAAACAAAACAAAAATTGATTGAGAGCTTTGATTCAATCCATGTCCATAGAACTAGGAGGAAGCACTTCACTAGCATGGATAGCTGCCCTGACAACAGGACCACTCAAACCACATTCTATGTATAATTTTCCCTAAACTCTCACAGTGAAAGAAGGTAAAGAAGCACATTTTTGTCACTATTAATTATTTTGAAAGATGGCCCCATAGGAGAAGTGTTCGTGTCACTAGCTGAGCTCTCAAAACCCTAGCGTCCTCAACTGTGCGGACTGTAGTACTCATCAGGATGGTATGAGGACTAGCTATAACAGAGGCAGATATTCTTTCTGGTACCTGGTGCACAAGCAGGAATGCAGCACAGAGATGCTGCTCTGCAGCTGTCTCATCAAGTTTCTGAGACTGGCGCTCAGCTGTGTGCCACTCACTGAGCTGTGCTGCTAGGGGCCAAGCAGAACGACAGCTAATGCATAGTTTTGGATCTAGGATAGGACTTCTGCTTTGCTGTAGAATATTTATGTGTGTTCAAAGGTTACTTTTTCTTCTTTCTTTGTTTCTTTACTCCCCTCTGTTCTTGCTTTCCATCCTTGCTTAGAATACCAAGACCCTGGGTTTGCTTGCTAACCATAGTCTTAGTTCTGAGGATATGACGGCCAATCAGGAATGTGTGCCTTTCCTGTGAAAGCAGTTTGTGGGCTTGGAGAAAGGGATAGTGAAATAGATTTGACTTAGTTGCACTGATGGATTGGAGGGAGGAAGATTGATGACAGTAAGGTCCTCCTTCCTTCCTTCTTTCCTCTTTTCCTTTTCTTCCTTTCCTTTCATTCTTTTCCTTTCATTTCCTTCCTTCTCTTCCTTTACTTTCCCTTTCCCTTCCCTTCTCCCTTCCCTTTCCCATTCTCTTATTCCTTTCTTTTGCCTTTTCCCTCCCCCTTCCCCCTTTCTTCCCTTCTTCCTCACTTCCTTCCTTTCTTTCAGCCGAAGGATATACTTTATTAGCTCCTGAGTTCTATTTCTCTTTCTCCTGTACAGTTTTGGTTCCATGTAGTCTCCCAGTCTGATGGGCAGCAATGGGACTCACTTTGTGCACAGCAGGGGCATCTCTTCTTGTAGTGGACGATTTGCCACTGAGGTGGTTACCATTTCCAAGTGGATGCTCCACAGGATTCAGGGCCACACCCTGTACATGTGGCCTGCAGTTCCTCTTTGCCTAGTACTTGTGGTAGGCCCAGCCAGCCTTTAAGGTAGGTTTGCCAGTTCTGCCCCAATCAACCACTATACCAACAACAGCTCTGCTGGCCAAGGAAATGACCTTCTTGGATGCCAAAGGCAGCTTTACTCTGGTCTCCTTGGTCTCTAGGTTGTGAGAGATGACTGTGGTATAGTTCTGGGAGGCTCATTCTAGCTTGCCCTTGCCCCCAGGCTTCTCTTCCAGACAACACATGACAGTACCTACCCTCAGGCATGGTGCCCACAGGCAAAACATTGCCAATATTCAGCTGGGCCTTCTTGCTGCAGTACACAACTGTCCAGTGTGGATTCTCTCTGTAGCGATGAACAGAACACTTCTGTCTGCTTCTTAAACAGGTAGGGATTATGAAAGACCACTTTCAAGAGGGGAGTGTTTTGACCAGGGTTATGAATGATGTCCTTTATGATGCTCTTAATATAGTCGTGCTACTCAGAGAAGTCCATAGCATGCATGCCTGTGGTGCCCTTAGGGTATTTCACATGTGCTTAAAACACAGAACAGGCAAGCATGGCTGAAAAAGAGGGGGTTTTACTTTAAAAAGATAGTTTATTAATGTATATTCATTATAAATAGTGATAGATTTTTTTCTTTAAAGATTTACATAAAGCTATAACTAAAACTATTTTACTGCTTCAGATTCACATGTACTTTTACCTTAAACACAGTATTACCTAAACATATCACCATGTAAATTCTGATAGTAGGCTCACAACCAAAAATATAAATAGTATAGATTTTATTAAGATATTTTCATTCCTGTGTACTATGTAATTTCATCTATACCCTCTCCTTTCTTCTGTTTTCCCATTAGACACCTTCCTTTTCTTATAGCTCCTCTTTGCATGCCATGTTGTGTGTACATCTATGTGTGTCGATATATGTGTATGAATGTATGTGCAAAAGAGAAAAAAGATTAAGAGAAAAAAGGCAATATTTGTCTTCCTCAATCTAGCTTTTTCTTTTTCTTAGTATTATGGCCACCATTAGTGTCAATTTTCATGCAGATAACATAATTTCATTTTTATGATGGAATAAATCTCACACACAAACATATAATATATTTTTATATGAGATATATATCACATATTCTTTGTCTGTTCATGTGTTGATAGTCCACTGAATGGCTACAGTGAGTAGTGGAGACAATATGATTTTGTCTGTCTTATTTTACTTTTAAGTGTGTGTGTGTGTGTGTGTGTGTGTGTGTGCGCGCGCGCGTGTGTGCGCGCGCGCGTGCGCGCGCGCGCTCACGTGCGTAATGAGTGCAGGTATGTATGGAGTCTGGAAGAGGGTGTGGGGTCTCCTGGAGCTGGATTTACAGGAGGCCTTGAATTGTTCATTGTGAGTCCACTGCCAGAGCAACAAACACTCTTAACTCAGGAGCTCTCTCCAGCCCTGAGGCAATAGGTTTTAAACAAATGTCACCACTGTCAGTGTGTAGCAACAAAGGCTAGGGCTGCAATACAGTGGTAATGCACAAATAAGAACTCATCATGGGAGGGGTGCTTCCCCAGAACAATTATACATGCTGTAAGAAATAAGCAAAGGGAAGAAGTACAAAGTCTAGAAGGGTGAAATTTAGCAAGACAGAATGCTTTATGGATGAGAAACAGAAATTCTAGTTAAGATGGAAACAAGAAGGGTTAAGGCTCAAAATGAGGGTATGATGTTTCCTGCAGAGACATTAAGGTCATGAAAATGAACATGTTAGTTAATTTTGTGCTTCCATGTTAAAATACCTGGGATTTGTTTTTCCTCCTGATTCATGATTTCAGATATGATTTCAGTGCATGGATGATTGGTCCTGACACATTTAGGCCTGTGGTAAGGCAGTATACTATGGTTGGGGTATGATGGAGAAAACTGTTCAGTTCACGGTGGCTAGTTAACAGAAAGAGACAGGACTGGGCTGGGATACGAACATCCCTCCTCCCACTAGGCTTAGCCATTTAGTGGTCTCCTGTCCCTAATAAATGCCACAGTCTGATAACCAAGTTTCAACACATGAGCCTTTGGAGACCATTTATTTAAGTAATAAGTCTGAGTAAATGACAACAAGGAGTACTTGGACTAGCAAAATAATGCAAGAAATAGAAGTAACCAAAGAGGTACTAAAGACGATGGTATCCCAGGGCTTACAGGTAGGGCAGTTAAAACCATAAATACTTCGTGAGGACTCTGAAAAGAAGACTTGATTGATAGATGGTGCCTTTAGACAATTAGAGGTACTAAGAAAGGGCATTAGTGGCTAAAGCAGGTTTTATCACTACTTCCAAGTAGATGAACTGGAAAATATATCTTATCTAAGCATAAATGGTGCTGTCTGGTTCAGAATACTAATTCCTGGCATCAAGTAGATTTGACACAATTCAAGAATGAAATATTTGAGATAGGTTAATTCCCAATTAACTCTGCAGTGTTTATAAGGCTGTATACAACTCTCTAGCAGAACTGATCTCTGAGGCTTGCTGCTTGGCCTTTCCACTTTCCTACTGTCTTATTTTCAGGATTCTTTCACTCTGAGTGTTTTAGACTAGCATTTTTTTTTATTTTTTATTTATTTCTTTAGAGTTTTTGTGATTAATGACAACATGTGCTCTCACCCCTCTGATTTATAGATAAAGGAAAGGTTTCTAATTCACACTTAGATCAAGAGATGGCTTTTTGGGAGAAGATGATGGTCTGGTCTTCTGGGACAGGTGGAATGCAGCATGTTCCATCTTTGACAGATTAATTTTGTGGCATTTAGGGACCCAGCCCCACTCATACTCACACGATGGCCACAGCTTTGGCCTTAGATACTGCCTATGTCCCAGTTGCCTTTCTAAAGTGCATAGGTTGCCTTCTATAACATGAAGTAGAATACCCTTTTGCCAAATAACATGAAGTAAACCCCTCTTTTGTCCACTAATGAAAAGCTTATATAAATATTAAATTCATGTGTTCCCACAAGTTCCTTTAGCTAGCCTGACTTCTTAAGATATTGACACACATTTTCTGTGTAGATCGTTTTGGCCATCTGCATGGCCCACTGTTGATAAACTACTTGTCTTGAAAATTTATCAGACCAACTATTATAACACACCTCTTAGGAAAATGTAAATAATTGACAATCTATGGAAAAGGTTCCAGGTTCAAGGTATCTTTTTGATTCTTTCAACATGTACCATTCATGGTATATATCTATCTCTCTGTCTGTTTACCTGTTTATCTATCTATCTATCTATCTATCTATCTATCTATCTATCTATCTATCTATCTATCTATCTATCTATCTGAAAGTCTTGGCCAGGAGATGTCAGTAGCAGTTATTAAAAAGAAAATACGAAAAACCAGCCAGAAGCAAGATATTTAGACTTAATTTCATGAAAAATATTGATTTTCAGTACTTCAAAGTGAATTATATTATTTCAGACTACATACAGATAGTTAAAAAATTAAGGGGCTGAAATTAAAAATGCATATTTTATGTAGCTCAGGCATGTTATGTAGTCTAGCATAACCTTGATCTGATCCCCCTGTTCTCACTTCCCAAGTGCTGGTACTACAGGTGTGGGGGACTATACCCACTTAGGAAAAATCTCTATGCATTTTAATTCAAGAGAAAAGGATAGTCATTATGCTTAATGATAAGAACTAATGCTTTGTATGTAGAAGCTGGTTACTGAATACCTATGCAGATGTCTTTACATGTCTGCTCTGCCAATTCTTACATCACAGTGCAGATTAACAAGTAGTTAAAGCCAGTAGCTATAGCTATCAATGCTTTTCTGCCTCAGCAGCATCTTGCTTTTAAAGCATTAGTTCACTTTTTGTTTTGAGGCATTATCTAGTGCTCTAACCTGCTGTACTGTACCTGAAACCTAAACAACATTTTATGCCATGATTTCATGCTCACATTGCAATAATGATGATTATACCTGAAGATCACTCAAAAGCATTTATAATTCAGTGCATGTCCCCCAAATGTTTGCTTTCTTGGTACACTCTGTCAGAGAATACATAGTCTAGGACTGGGAGGAAGCATTCCATCAGCCCGGGGGGCTGCTCTGACAGCAGGACCACTCAAGTCACATTCTATAGATACTTTTCTCTAAATTCTCAGAGTAAAGCAAGCCAAAGAAGCTTATTTTTGTTACTATTAGTTACTTTGAAAAATGGCCACACAAGAGAAGAGCTCATATTACCTTCTTTAGATTGTAAAATATACTATTTGTCTGCACATAGGTTTGAGGAAGTAACCGCCAAGTGGCTTTGTCTCTTGGAAGGAAGTGGGATCCCATACGGCCCAATCAACAGAATGAAGGATGTGTTCTCTGAAGCTCAGATTTGTACATTTGAATTTTCTCGTTGCTTTAAAAAAAATCCTTATTGACTTATATAAAGGAACAATAACCACTAATCTTAAGCCTAAGTCACATGATACAATATTTTACTATTTGATTAAAATTGCTCGTGGATCTAAAAATAAATCACAATTTAGAACCAACTAAATGTCTACACTCATACTTAAGTCTGCTAGATCCAGCATACTTAAGCTACCTAAAATTTTCCAAGTCCAGGGTATTTATTTTTCCTGAAAAACAGAAATATAGCCAGAGGTCAGGATTCTGAAATCCCCATTTGTAGAAATAAATATGACAAGTTTCACAGTTACTATCCACTCTGATCATATTGCTGACTCAAAATGTGAAAAGCAAGTCATACTTAGTTCTGTAGAGTTCAGGCTTTTTATGTGTTTGGTAAATTGTGTGATTTACAAGGCATAAGATAATGTGGATAGGATGTGTGCTGAGCAGAAGGGGCACCTGAAAATTTCTTCTATAATAATCTTCAAATTTAGAGGCTGTCATACTATTTTTATTTTATTACTTCAATTATTATAACAAATAGAAGCAACTTGCCATATCTCAGATTCATGTAATAACCTCAGAATATAAGGAAACTTTATATTTATTTTGTGAAGATTTTAATATGACTCAGGTACCTTGACAGTTTCTAACATTTGCAAAGTTATAGAATATTTTTTCTTGAGTTCTTTATCCATATATAGTAGAAAATTTTAATTTTAAATGAATTATTTGGAATATTATACTCTTTTCAAAAGGCGAAAAACTTTGTTGGAAAATGAATGTCTTTAGGGTGCCTTTATTTTACATAACTGTTCACTTAAAAGAAATGTGAATGCATGTAGTTCAGTTGTTATGATAATTACTGTAGAAAAGTAAATAAATTCAGAAATTCTTTTGTATTTTATTTTCCAAGACTGTGGGGTATTATTTTCACAATAAAATTGTGAGGAGTATGGGTTTGAGATTAGGGAGCCCGTCTGGTGTGTGTTGTGGGAGTAATCAGGAAGGGACCCCAAGTGTCAGGGATTTAGCCTGCTGGCTCCTGGGAAGAGGTAGTCATGTGCTCATTTGCCTGTGGACCAGAGAGCTTATTTGTTCACATTATGCCTTCACCTATCGCTGTAAGTGTGAGATGGATAGGACTTGCAGGTTTTCTCAGATTATGATACATTTCACCAGCGATATCGCTTAAAATTTTATTCATCATCATTTTTGCTATTCCATGTGTGTTTTATAAGGAATAAAGATACCAAAGTTAAAGTAAATTTCTGTAATATTAATATTGCAAGATTATTTAATTTTAGGGTTTTTAAAAAAAATTTTACTCACTACAATACAGTTGCTCAAGTGATGGTCAGATTCAGAGAGAATGTAGGCTCATCTCTATTTTCATGACTAATTGTCCCTTTTAGTCCAGTTTTATCACAAGTGAAATTTAGTTAATTTAATAACTTTCATTGCAAATCAGTTATTTTGGACTGCAAAGATTTTTTGTTTTTAGTCTGTGGTATATATTTTTAGTCATTAGTTATCAATTGTAGAAGAACAATATTATTTATCAGATTCCATCTTCATATCACCTTCAAAGACTTTACAAAACGCCCTCTTACCCACCAAAAGTAAGTTATAAATATCATAATCCAATCATCAGAAATATTTAGTTATACTCTGATTGCTATTGATAATTAAATCCTAGAAGCAAAAAAAAAAGTTGTCTTCTTCATTCACGATTAGATGTTTCTTTGGAATTTAAGTACTAAACATGCACATGCAGCTTCTCTGGACTTTGTAAACACTAAGGAATAATGTACTCTTAACATTATAGAAATAACCAAAGATGACTATGAAATTTTCAAGAGGTCTTGTTTGCTCCATCAAAGAAATGGATTGTCTCCTTCCACTTGTGCTTGAAGTGTTTATCCACCTAAAAAATTGAATTTTGAAAGAATTGTATAATGTGGGAAAAATCATAGTTGAAAATGTATAAAATACTTTAGAAAAACACATTAATGTGACTTGCAAAATTGTTCCTTAAGTCAACTTGTTGGTTTATTTCTGTAATCCTATCACTCAGGAGGTTGAGGCAGACAGAATGTCATGAGCTCAAGGCCTCCCTTGACTATATGGCAAGTTCCAGGCTAACTGGGCTAAGAATAAGACCCTATCTCAAAAGCAAAACAAATCAAAATATAAATGTCCATTTATAATAATATTTCATTATTCAGTTGCCTTATTATATTTACTAAATACCAAGTAGTAGGAATTTAGCACAAATTTAGTATTCTATGTGTTTCTGAAAAATAAATTCAAAATTGACTGAACTAGCAGGTATGCAATAATATTTATAGACTGATGGATCATCAAATGAAAATTTAGTTAACTGTAGAGAGTATAGGTTTCCTAAAAATTCAAGTGGTTCCTTTGTGCCACAGAAAAGGGGCTGACCAATTTTACCTTTAGGATTAGTTGAATTTGTTTTTGGTGACCTCAGGGAAATGAGCGCAAACTAGTGTCGGGATTGGTTATTATTTTTATGAACATTCTAAACTCTATTTTCTTCAGATTTCAAATATTAAAATTGAATTTAATCTCTGTTGTCAGCATCATATTGAATGTTAGCAGGGAGTAGGGATACAGGGAAGACTTCATGCTAACTCAATGTAATTGCAGCTTTCATTATAATGGTGCCTATGGTGGTTTGAATGAGGATGCCTCTCTTAGGCTCATATTTGAAAGCTCAGTCTCCAGTTGCTGGAACTGTTTGGGAAGGATTGGGGTTGTGGCCTTATTGGAGCAGGTGTATCACTGGGAGTGGGCTTTGAGGTTCTGAAAGACTCACACATTCTTAGCTAGGTATCTCTGCCCCATGCTTACAGATCAAGATGCAAACTCTTAGCTACTGCTCCAAAGCCATGTCTACCTGCCTTCTGTCATGTTTTCCATGCTCTGAACCTGTAAGACCCAAGTAAACTCTTTATTTGATAAGTTGTGTTGGTCATGGTGCCTTACTAGAGCACCAGAAAGTATTTGAGATGGTGCCCTTTAGGTTTTATTCTTGTTACAGCTACCTTTGACTTACCTATAGACAGAGTCACATTCAGTCCAGCCATGGAGATCATTCACTAAAATCATACTCTGCTACCTTCTTATGAAAATGTATCCACAATCTCTTTGCCATAAGTGTGAAGCCCTCCCTCATTTCTGATTGACACTCTTCTATAGTTTTAAACTTTCCATAGAAAGTATCTTTTTGACATATGATTTCTGTTTGAAGTGTTCTCCTATTCTTTTCATCTGATGAATTATGGAGTTTCTTGGCCCTGGGTACAAGGAACTGGCCACTTGCATTCAGATGTGGAGATAGGTCATGGTTCTGTGGCCCTGTGCCCCATGTGTGCTGTGCCAGCACAGCTGCTTGCTCAATTAGAAATCACTTTGGGTGAAGTACAAGGCCTGGAACAAGGCACAGGAAGGAAGTCCCTGATGAGGTGAAAAGCAGTATGTCCAACTATGGATGTGGGAAAGGGGGACAGGAAGCTCAAAGAGTAGAAGAGAATTTTGGTGTGTCACTTATTAAGTAGACCACTTACATTCTACCTGTGGTTGGAAATTCTTTGTAGAAAATGAAAAGTGTAAAAATGGTAGAAACTATTTCTAACCCATCAATTTCATCACATTCCTGTTTTCCGAGAAAACTTGAATTTTTATCTCAACTTGAAAGCAACAGATGATATACTTTGTTTTGGCTAAATGGAAGATTGTCTACCTCTTACTCCTCTGATGAAATGATCTGATCTTTGAATGGCTCAAGTGATCCCTGTGAGTATCCACTGTTAATAACAAATACTTCAGGGGCTTTTGTCTGAATGTACCAATAGTTCTGAGATGTTTTGATTGAAAACTCTTGAAGTGATAGCTTTATTGTATTTTTCTCCCAATGACAAATTATCTGAGGGATGCTTGATGCATTATACAGTATAATATTGATTATCTACATGTAGATTTTAATAGCTAGCCTGTTTCCCAAGTGCATTCTTAAAAGATCTTTTTTTTTTTTTTTTTTTAAATCAGGCCAAGATTGTGCAGTACATTAAAGGAATTCTTAAAACATTTCAACAGCTTACTAGATGACCTCAGCATGGTCCTATGAACATGCCCTTGGGAACATGTGCATAATTTGCATTGTGGTTTGTGGGTTTCCAATTCAAACAAACTTAAAAGAAAATGCAGCTTTTAATAGAAACTATTCAAATTCTTGCAAAACTAGGTATGGATTCTACTACAGAGAGGGTTTTTAAGCACTGTTATCTACACTGAGCATCAAGGAGTACTCTAGCCTGCCTCAGGATTGTCCTGCAGACTGTTTCTGCTCATTCTTGAGTATCATCATCTTATATTGAACTGTTTAGTTAAAAACTATAAATGATTAGAGCACCCGTGTTTTTCTTTGTCCTTGATGTTGTGACCTGAGGGTGGAGAAGAAGGGCAAAGGGTGTCACAAATGGGTGTTATTTACTATAGTTTTCCATTTGTACCACACAAGTTGAATATGTCAGGTGTAAGACATCACCAGGAAGCATCACTTCTGAGAAATATTGTGAGGGAAACATCAGGATTATTGAAATATCACAGCTGGCTCTGATTTTAACTGGTGCCAAACACCTGCAGCTCTAAAAGGAACCAAAACAAAGCCCCACCCTATGGCGGCATGCCACCTCTTAACAGCCGTCTCTAACTTTGCATCTCATCAAATTTAATTTTAACATTTTTTACAGGAATCTTATTCTTCTTGTCCCAGAAGGCCATTGTAACTCCTTTTGTAAATATTTCATATGGGATAAATGTATCATAGAAACAAAATGAAGTATTGAAATACTTGATGGCCGAAAATTGTTGTTTTCATCTCATCATTTGTGAAAGTCTGTGAAGTTAGTGGTTTTATTAATCTCAAAGCTAGCTCATATTCTCTAAGTGATTTTATTTTAGCACATTTTGGCAAAATTTCTGAGCATCTGGGGGAAAAGGCCTTCAATATTCATATAGTAAGCACCAGAGGAACTGCATGGCTACCTTACACACACACACACACACACACACACACACACACACACACACTAATGTAGTGGACTTGCTTGGGCTTCAGGGAGTTATCCAAGGCTTATATCATTGTCTAATATTGTATAGAAATACCTGGACCCTGTCTATAAAATGTGATTTCTGTACAAGAAACCTGTTGATGAAGGTCTGAGTAAAATAGTTTGTCTGGAAATAGTTCTGTGGTAGTTTGAATGGAATTAGCCCCCATATTATCATACAGAGTGGTAATATTAGGATGTGTGGCTTTGTTGGAGTGGGTATCACCTTGTTGGAGGAAGTGTATCACTAGGGGTGGGCTTTGAGGTTTCCCGTGCTCAGGATACCACCCAATATCTCAGTCAACTTCCTGTTGTCTGGAAGGTGTAGTACTCTTAACTATCTCTCTAGTACCAAGTCTGCCTGCATGTGCCATACTCCACACCATGATGGTACTGGGATGAACCTCTGAAACTTGTAAGTGTGCCCCCTCAGTTAAATGTTTTCTTATAAGAGTTGCCATGGTCATGATGTCTCTTCACAGCCAAAAAACCCTCAAAACTAAGACAAGTTTCTAATAGACAAATGTGATATGAAAAATAAAATTTACATATATTACTCATTTTATGATTTAGAAGTATTTTATTTGTTATTTTATATATGGGATCTCAGCATAATATGTCCAATTTTTGAAGAAATGATGCATTTTAAATTTAGATAAATAACAAAAAATTGAATTTGTTTTATTTTAAAATATTGAGTGTAAGACAGTAACATCCAATTGTATTTTTTGAGTAGAAGAATCCCAGTATATATATATATGTGTGTGTGTGTGTGTGTGTGTGTGTGTGTGTGTGTGTGTTACAATTTAAGAAGAAACTTAGTATAATGTTAGGATAACATTATGTGCATTTTAAATATACATATCTAGGAAGCTTAGGTACATTCTGAAGAGACATTACTTGTTTGAACCATCATACTGATTTGTACCTAGATGGCCAACTGGAATGCCTTGAACAGCATCTGACTGATCCTTTAAGAAAATGTGTAAGTCATGCTTTAGGCCCAAAGGAAACCATAGCAATTCCTCCACTCATTCACACTCCTAATTCTACAAAGAGGAATGGGTAGCCTGCTGTGTATTTGGTCTCCTGTTAGGTATCTGGCAAGGAAAGGGGATGGTGGGGGACAGCAAATGAAGAGGACACACTGTCAAGCAGGAGGTTGCAGTCTGCATTAGGTAGAAAGTGTTCTGTGCTACAGAAGCATTATAACTAAGTACTGAGTATTTGAATAGCCAAAGTGATGCACATAAGCTACTGTGAGATTTCCAATATAGTAATTTAACAGAAGTTTAAAATATATAACAAAGAGCTGCACAATGTCTTCATCATGAAACTTGCCAAAGAATCTTCATTCCTTTAAATGATTCTAGTAATTAGTTAATCACATTGTTATTGATTTTTTCCTCTGTAATTAGGAAGATGAAAATGTATGGTTTCAGCTTTTACTGTTAGTGATTTTTGACATATCTGGTATCTGAGGTCGTGGCAATTTTCTTGGTGTCTCATAAAATGACTTCCTGTGTCTGTCTTTGACACTGTGTCTCTTCTTGATGAGCCTGCACAGCATGCAGCTAATGTCTAAGTTCCAAATATAAAATCTACATTTTCTGAGCATTCTCACACTACTTCCAAATAGACTTTCATAGCATTGTCATTGACTTTTACCAGATCTTGACCTTTCCATCCAGAGACACAATCTGTTTTTTGGTGTGTACAGGCTGAATATAAGGAAAGGTTAATTAATGTTTTCTGGGGATGTTTTGAGACCCTGAATTAATTCTAATAAGACATGCTAGTTAATAAATATAAACAATACTGAAAGATTGTTGATGAGATATTTAGATATCTCTATGGTCTTTGGAACCTGCTGTGTGTTTTATCCTTGTAGCAATATTGTCATGACATTCTCACTTTAATTTCTGGGTGCCACAAGTGGCTGCAATGTGGGTGGCACCCACCTAGACAATCACAAAAATATCTAGGAATTCTTTTCAGCTTTGTATATTTTGTAATTATTTTAGTTTTTGTTAATCTTCCATCTCAGTCAAACAATTTAAGTCTTAAGCATCTGCTTTTGTAAAAGCTCTGTTGAATAACAATTTATCTGATTGCCATTTATTTTTTTAGTTTTCATTTTTGTGTGAAATTGAAATCTTTTATAGTTCAAAAAGAAAAGCTTTTGCTTAAATGATTTCTATATTAGCAACATGAAAAGATAATAAATGATCATCTCTCTCTTCTAATGCATCATTAGATTTAGAGTCTTTGTTCCTTCTGGCTGCTTTTGAGGGAACCAAAAAGTAAAATGGAAAGCTCTTATAGAAAACTATATTACTTAGTTGAAAGTCATAAGGGAGTATGAAAAGAATGTAAAGACATAGTCATTCGTAGCTGAGGAGACAATATTATTCAGACATCAATTATTCCTGGATTAATTACAGCTCAATCATAATTGCAATAAAAGACCCAGTGGGGTGTCTTTCATCTTGCCCAAACAATTATTTTTCTGGACTATTTGGAAAAATATTTGGGTAGGAATAGCAAATATTTGGATGGTGAGAAAGCTCATCAGATAAAGGCACTTACTGTCACATCTGACAAAATTAAATTGCTGGGACCAATAAGGTGAACAGAAAGCATCAAATTCCTCAAGTTGTTCTCTGATGTCTTCACATGTGCCATGGCTTGTACATGTGCATATAAACACACATAATAAATAAGCAAATAATACAAAATTAAGTTGCATAACAAATATTATAGAGGTCTAAAAGACGTATGTAAAATGTGTATACCACTAGAGCGAAGCATGTATTTTAGTAGCATACTGTACTGGATAGTTTTATGTCAACTTCACATAAGCTAAAGTCATCGTAGAGGAGGGAACCTCAATTTTGAAATATTCTCCGTAAGATCTGGTTGTAGGCAAGGTAGTAGAACATTTTCTTAATTAGTGATTATGTGGAAGGCCCAACCCATTGTGGTTGGTGTTATCCCTGGGCTAGTTGTCCTGGGTTCTATAAGAAAGCAGGTTGGGCAAGCCATGATGAGCAAGCCAGTAAGTAGCACCCCTCTGTCATCAATATTAGGTCCTGCCTCCAGGTTCCTGCCCTGTTTGAGTTCTTGTCCTGACATCCTTTAAGTGGTAGACTATGATGTAGAAGTGTAAAACAAATAAACCCTCTCTTCCCCATCTTGCTTTTGTGATGGTGTTTCATCATAACAATAGTAACACTAACAAAGACACATACATATAGTCAGGCCACAATAACTAAAAGAATATGGCCCTAATAGACAACAGAGGAATAAATGAATGTGATGATGAAAGGAAACCAAAAAAATATTTCACAGATTTTTAGGGGATAGAAAGAAAATGTCAAGCAGAGAAAGATTGATTTTACTCAAAGGAAATAAGCAGTATTTTATTAGTCACAATTTATGCCTATTAAGTAATGAATGGCCTAGGATTTGTTTTATATTGAAACTATTCTTAGTTCATTTTTACTGTCTCTTCTTTTTTTAAAAATTAAAATATGATCACATAATCACCTTATTTCCTTTCTTCTCTGTAGCCTGTAGCTAGAGTTTTTCTGCCTGGCCCATGGTCAGGACAAATCTCTCTCACCCACCGGTCCCACAGCTGCTCAGACCCAACCAAGTAAACACACAGAGACTTATATTGCTTACAAACTGTATGGCCACAGCAGGCTTCTTGTTATCTAATTCTTATATCTTAAATTAACCCATTTCTATTAATCTATACTTTGCCACGTGGCTCGTGGCTTACTGGTATCTTCACATGTTGCTTCTTATCACAGCAGCTGGCAGCGTCTCTCTGACTCAGCCTTCCACTTCGTAGAATTCTCCTCTCTCTTTGTACCACCTTTACTTCCTGCCTGGCTACTGGCCAATCAGTGTTTTATTTATTAACCAATCAGAGCAACACATTTAACATACAGACCATCCCACAGCACTTCCCCTTTTCTTTTTTACAAAAAGAAAGGTTTTAACTTTCACATAGTAAAATTACATATAACAAAAACAATTATCAAGCAAGAATTACAGTTACAATATCTAGTCTATTTATAATAACTAGTCTATTTGTATTTGGAAAAACTGAAGAAAATATTCTATCCTATGTTTGTGAGTCTAAGGTTTCATATCTAACTTACCTCTTATTATAACTAGGAAATTATAACTATGTAGTGTTCAACTACACCAAAGACCTCAGAAGGATATAATATTACTTGAGAAATGGGAGAAGGACACAAACAACTTTTGGAAGTCTTGCAAGAGTAGACAGAGACAGCTGGCAGCCTGGACAGTCATCCAAAGTTCTTTTGTAAAGTTGGGACATCTGTCTTTAGCCCACAGGTCTAGAATATCTCAGTCATTTTCTCTGTGTCCTGTTGAATGTCTGGCAGTTTCCTTTGCAAAGCAGGAACCTGAAGGACCATCTCACCAAGCAAATTTCAGTGGTCACCTTCCTATGGGTCCTGCATGTCCAGTTGATCAAGCAGTCCAGGCAAGAATAGTTTCTTGCCCAAATCGCTATTTTTGCCAAGGTGAAGATAAACTCTATATAGTGTCTTCGATGCCCATCCTCCTCTCTGAAATATATCCAGTGCTGCCAGGAACAGACATTGTCTAGATTTCATTGTCTAGAAAATCTAAATTTTTAAAACATTTTAAATGTCATATTCTGTATGTCTTTGAAATGTTTGAAGATTACCTATCTATCTGAAATATATCTATGTATACCTAGAAAACTTAACATGACTGTAAGTTTGACTATCATAGAAGACTAATTGTTCTATTACAATTTAAATGAGTTGTATAAACATAATACCTTAAACAAAAGTAGAAATATACACACAGTATAACAAAATTAACTTTAAATTTGTATCAATAAACGAAAATCCATACCAATATAAAACATTTTAAACAAGTTGTTGCTCTTTAAAAGTAGATTCAATAATCTATCCTTTTATCCTATCATATCTATACCCACTTTTCTTCTTAAAAAAGAGATTGTATTGATAACCAACCTGATTTAAATAAAAATATTGACTTTTGTCTGTCCCATACCAGAGGGCTCTTATGATGTGGGACACAAGAATCTCTTAACCTTTTCTTTTAGTAATATACTTGGGTTTAGAGAAGGAGTGAGCCAATTTCATCTCCAAAGACAGCTTGGTATATTAATGGAAAACATATTTTGAGAAAAGAAAGGGTAAGCAAAGCAATAAAACTTGTCACAAAAATAATTTGCCAAATTTGATAAATAGAAGTAAAAGACATAAAAATAGAAGTACTAGTGGTGATGATAAAAATGGAAGTAATAGAGCAGTAGAAAATTCTTGGAACAAATATGTTGGGAAGCTGTTGCTCAGAAACATTAGAAATGATAGAAATCCGAAAGACCTTAATAAATAGGCAAAAGACAGAATACCTGGTTAGGAAACTCAGGAGATTCACATAAACCAGAAACATAAAATATAACCCAGTGTTAGGAATAAAGAATAATGGTTCACAGTCAAGTGCTAAATTTATTTATTTAGCTTTTGCATTTTCAACTCTAAAAATGTGTGTATATTTCATAGGCATGTATATTTGCATACATACATATGGATACAGATCACTATTAAACTTAGGAATGGAGAGGACATGTGAGAACTGTTTGCTTGTCCACACTTTATGGCAACAGTTTGAGGATACACATCAGATACTTTAAACTGCCTGCACTCTGACTCGGCAATACTCTTCTTGGACTGCTGCAAAACTAATCCCAAATGGGTCAAAATGTGTACTGTAAAATGTATTTTAGGTTCTCTAGCTGAAAGTTAAAAATAAGCTACATGTGTAGCTATGATATATGCATTGAATAATATGATATATTTCAGAAAATGATACACTTCTTTTGAAAAATATTTCATTCATAAAGATGAAAAAGCAGGAAACAAAATTGTTTATATGTTTTTTCTCAACCATGTAAAATATTCTTTATAACAATAATCATGTTACTTTTATAATAAGAAAGTATAACTTTGAAATGTTCAAAGTCTTATGTAGCTCCCTAACTGGAAGCTTAAAATGAATTGTGGTCATCTCTTTATGGTTAAAGTCAATACCAGTGCTGCACATTACACCTCACAATGGAAGAAAATACTTTGTTTTTTTTATTTTCCAGAATGATTTGTTAAAAGTGCATCCTACTTATATTGTTGGCAGGTTTGGATGGAGACAATGATTGAAAGAGACTCACCACTGGTGGTATTTTAAGAAATTTTCTACAATGATTAACCAGAGGGAGGAGAAATTTGATCTGCTTGGAACAATAATGTGTAAGTTTCTCTTAGATTCCCATCCCACTGATGTCTGTTCTCTTTGGACTTTGTGACAGTAACTACCTTTCACTCTGGTATGAAGTTTGCACTTCCCTGTTCATCAGTGGAGCTAAGCACTGATTTGTGTGGAACAGTTAGCCATTTGACTGTCAAATTTGGAAAAAATATCCAAGTTTATTTCATTGTTTTCAAAACCCAGCTTTAAAAATATCCATCAAATTGTGTGATTTCTTAATATAATTTAGATCTACCATACAACACATACTTAGAGGGATAAAATCACTGTCTTAAAGAGGTATCTGCCTTCTGAAACCAATATATAGAAATAACTAAGTGTCAGTAAATATAAGGATAAAGAACATGTGATACATATATTTTATAATACTATGGACACTTGAAAATAAGGCATCTTCCTTTTGCAAGAATGGATGAACTAGAGGATATTATGTTAAGTAAAATCATACAGATATTGACAAATATTTTATTTTCTCAGTTATATGTATTATCTGAGAAATTCAAATTTACAGAAGCAGAATGGTGGCTAACTAGAGATTGAATGGTTAAGAAAATGGGAAGGTGTTAATCACTGTAAATATTACCTTAGAAGGTGAGTAACTTCTGGATTTAATATGCAGCATCATGGATTACAATGAATAAAAATGTGTCATCTTAATTGTTGAGGAGAGTAGACAAGTAGTCTCATTCTCCCATAGGAAAAGATAACCTTGTGAGGCTGTGCTAAATAACTTGATTATCATAAACAAAATGTATAGCAAATTAAAGTATAACTTGTTCATGCATGTTTATGTGCACTCACACACACACATACAATCACACACACAATTTGCCAGTTATATCTCAATAAAGTTGGAAATATTACATATAATATTTTCCAAATTAAAACAAAAGTAGAGAAATAGATACAAAACAGTGTAGTCCTGTGTTTTGGGGCCATGAAAAAGTTTCCTGTGTTGTGTAAGAATTCAATATAGATCAATGAGTGAGAGTCTCATCCCCTTCGAGACCACTCTTCCCTCACTCTATCATCTCTATCTCCTTCCATGTTTTCTTTTCCTTTCTCTCCTTTTATTTCTTCAATATTGACATTCAAAATGTGAATGTTATAGTCATCTGTCATTCTTATTGTAATAATCTTGGTAGACATGGAACAGTACCTCTAGTAGATATGAAGTAATTTTGGTTTCTGCTTTTCTGTATAATGATGTAGTATAAATTTTAATGTTCTTGTTATTATTTGTGCTTTTACTTGAAAATGCCTACTCATAATTTTTGACTATTTTAAAGTCATTACATTGTTATTTTGTAATGGTACTGTGAGAATTTGTAGACTTCTAGGTAAAATTCTTATTTACTAGTATTTTTCCACTCTGTCGACTGTCTTTTCCTGTTGTTTTAACTCTTTATTTCCTAAATAACTCAGGCTGTCCTCAAAGTCATTATGTAGCTGAGCAAGGCCTTAAGCTTTTCCTACTCCTGTCTCTATCTCTCAAGAGATGGGTTGTAGGAATGTGTTACCATGCCCAGTCCAGGTGGTGGTGGACATCAAATCCAGGGCGTCTTGCATGCCAGGAGCACTCTTCCATCTGAGGCTCATCTTCAACTACTTTTCGGTAGTTTGTAGCATAACAGTTTTAATCTTGTTGTATTGTAGCTTCCCTCTCTCTCAATCACTTGTGTTTTTCATTCTATTTAAGAAACCATTGTCACTTCAAAGTACAGGAATATTGGCTCGTGATATTTTCCTAAATAACTTTAAGCCTGTGTTTAGATCTGTGTTCTATTTTGAGAGAAGGTACAGGATCCAGCTTCCAATATCTACTTGTCTCACTACCATTTGTTGAAGAGATTACTCTCTTTATTTTACTATTATTATTTTGGGTTTTTGAGAGAGGGTTTCTTTGTATAGCCCTAGTTGTCCTAGAATTAACTTTATAGGCCAGGCTGGCCTCAAACTCACAGAGATCTGCCAGCCTCTGCTTCCCAAGTGCTGGGATCAAAGATGTGCACCACCACCACCACCCAGCAAATAGATTATTCTTATTCTATTGAATTTTCTTGGCACTCTGGCTCAAAATCAGCTAAATACTAAACATTTTTCTAAACCTGTCATTATTTAGAAATGTCTTGATTAAGTTCTAAATTTTCATATATTTTTCAAATCTAATGTTGATTTTTAAAATTTTATTCATTGTGTTGTGTGGTTTCAGTTCCTTCATACTTATTGATGTGCTATTACCTTACATTTGATGCAGAATATTCCATATGTTCTTGAGAAGATGTGTAGTCAGTTGATTTATTTTTATGTGTCTGCTAGGTCTCATTTGTTTATAACATTGTTTGATGCTATTTCCTTTGAAATTTTTTGCATAGTTTAATAATTATCAAGAATTGTATATTAAAATCTTCAATTATTATTTTAGAATTTCTCTCTTCTTTGAATTTTGGACTCTATTGTCCACACATATATTCATTTTTGTCATATGTTCCTTATGAATATTCCCCTTTATCATGATGAATGCTATACATGTTTATGCTATATTTTTGTATAATACATCTCAATATATTAAAATCAATACCTCAACATTAGTTTTCATAATATGAAATCTTTTAAACCATTTTCATTGATAGATATTGATCATATATAATATCCTGGTTTTCATATAGACAGTATCTTTTCAGTGCATCATGTACCTTAACCATGTTCACTGTCTCCCATGTGGTCTTTTAGTTGTCTCTCCTCTTCCTATTTCTCACTCCTATCATATTTTTCCTACTCTTACTTCCGAAATACATCTGTGTCTGTGTGTGTGTGTGTGTGTGTGTGTGTGTGTGTGTGTGAGTGTGTGTCTCTGTGCATGACTTATGTATCTATAAAGAACTCTAGATCTCATAAATGATAGAAACACATAATATTTAATTTTCTGCATCTGATTTATTTTTGCTTAATGTGATTATCCCTACTTGTACCCGATTTTTCCCCCAACAAACCAACAAGTGATAATTTCACTCTTCTTTGTGGTTGATTAAGACTCCGTGGTACTTATGTACCAGATCTACTTTATTTGTAGAGTGGAGCTGCACCAAAGTGATGGGCAGATGTCTCTGTGATAGGTTACTCTAGAGTCTTTTGGAGATATATCTATCTATATCTATATCTATATCATCTATATATACTATATCTATCTATATCATCTATCTATCTATCTATCTATCTATCTATCTATCTATCTATCTATCTATCTATCTATCTATCTATGTATCTATGCCCAGAAGTGGCACAGCCGGATCATATGGCACTTCTGTTTTTAGTGTTCTGAGGAACCTCCACATTGATTTCCAAATGGAATTAGTTTACATTCTCACTGCTATACAGAGTTTATTTTTCTCCATGTAATTGCAAATACTTGTTTTTGTTTTTATAATATCCATTCTGTCTGTGATCATTTTTATTTCCACTTCCCTAGTACTTAAGGATGTTGGAAAATTTTCATGGTTCTGACCATTTATTTCATTTTTGAGAACTACCTGTTTGTTAGCTCATTTATTGATAGGAGCTAATAAAAGAAATAAGAAAAAAATTATCTTTTATAGATTGTATTATTCCATCTGTTCATCTGTCTTTCCCTTCAATTTTAATATTGATATCTGTTTTATTCTGATGTAGCTTTTTTATTTTCAATGTTTATGCCATTTATTTTTAATATTCTACATTTCTATATAGTATAGGTTCACAAGTTTATTTCTTTGTATATTTTTGTATTTTGAAATTAATTTTCCAATTAATAAAAAGAAAAATAAAGAAGAAATATCCAATTGCATTATTTTGTGATTGAGTTTACTATTTTATTGATACTATGTGTGTGTGCATGCACAAATGTGAGAGTATATATGTGTATGTGTGTGTATGGAATGCTCTATGATATGACTTACTTTCAGCCAAAAGAATTTTTTTGAAATCATTGTAATATAAGACTGTTAGCAATGGATTTTCACAATTTTATGTGTTCAACATTTATGTGGCTTGTTGTTTTAGAAAGAGATTAGCTGGATTCTTAGTTGACAGATTTTTCAGCTCTTGGAATATGTTGTTCCACTGCCTCTTGACTTCTGTTGTATTTGATGAGAAGTAACGTGTTAATCTTAGTTGGTTTCCTTGTATGTGATGGGTTGTTTTTCATTTAATCTTTTCAGGAGTTTCCATTTGTCTTTGAACATTTTGTGAATAATGTCTCCCTGAGTGTTCTACTGTTTGTATTATTTTGAGTTCATTGATCTTCTATGACCTGTAAATTAATTTCTTGACATTTGGAAAGGTTTTAGCCTTAGTTTATTTGAATTTTTCATACATTTTATTATGTCAATGGTACCTTTTGGCATGCTCCAGCCTTCTCTGAGTCTCTACTCATTTTTCTTCATTCTTCCTCTCTTATGTTGATTGCGTGGTCTACATTGATCTTAAGGTTAGCCAGTTCTGTTTTCTGCTTAGTCAGGTCTGTGATTGGGATTCTCTGAGGAACTGCTGTTTTCATCATCATACTTTCTGACTCATGTGTCCATTTGATCTCCTTTAATAATGACCTTTGCTGATATTCTTTCTTTGATGAGACATCATCACCATATCTTCCTTTTACCACATTTTCTCCATGTTCTCTGAACATGTTTATAACAGCTACTCTGAAGTTTTTATTCCTGCTAAATCCACCATCTGTATGTCTTCAGAGGCAGTTTCTATTGCCAGTTTTGTTCTTGTGTATTTCCCACACTTTACTATCTCTTTACAAAGCTCACAATGTTCTGTTGATCCACTCCCTATAACAGAAGCCTTTCTTTTTTTTCATTGTTAGTGATAGTTACATCGATGAATCTGAGAAGCCTATTTTTCCTGCATTGCAAGGTTGTCATATGCCAACTCTGAGTGTCTGCAATTGTTTCACCTTGACCTTTAGTCACCTAGCCTTTCCTGTCAGTGTTTCATTAAAGCTATTGTAAACCTCTAATAGGTAATGGTATAGCTTAGTTGTGTTTTCATATCTTCCCTGAATTATGATCTGATTGTTTCTGTGGAAACAGCCAAGCACATGTTTACATCTGTGCTCACAAATGGGGTTGACTCAGATCCTAAAGGGCTCTCTTTGACTGTTTTCTTTCCTTGTTTCTCTTTGTTAGACTGACTTTTTTACTTTACTTGTATCACAGAGCTTCTAGTTTTTTCTTAATTGATTTTCAACAAAACCTATTCGTTAAATGATATACTTTAATTTTTGGAAACTTTATACCTATCTACAATATATCTTGATTATGCCCACACTGTCCCTGCTTTCCTTCCAATTCTCTCTTGACTTCCAATAGCAAACTTACCTCCCAATTTCATGTCCTCTTGTATGTTTATTTAACCTACTGAGTCCAATTAGTGCTGCTCATAGGTACATAGGTGAGGGGATATCTTTGGGACATGGGCAGTGAGGAAGTGGACACTTCCTCAAAGATTAGTTATGCTGAACCCTTCAACAATTGTCAACTGCTATTAGCACCTTAGCTATTGGTGAGGACTCAGTAGGAGGTCACAGAAGGAGGTCAGTTTTTAAGAGCCTTCATCTTGTGCAAGTAACCACAGCTGATGTGTGTGCAACAGACAAGTTGTATTTAGAAGGTAATATTTTGTAGCTTTCTTCTCCATTCTCCAATTCTTGCATTCTTTTTTCCTCTGTTTTGCAATGTTTCTTATACCCTAGTTGTCCATGGGGAGGCAGATCGATACAGATGTCCCGCCTCTGACTGAGCACTCTCAGTAACTTATTTCCAGTACAGAAATCATGAGTCTGCGCAATAACCACTGGAAAGTGCAACAAGAGTGTAAACAATAGAAAAAAATTAATGAAACAGAGAGTTGGTTCTTTGAGAAAATCAACAAGATAGACAAGCCCTTATCCAAACTAACCAAAAGACACAGAGAGAGCATCCAAATTAACAAAATCAGAAATGAAAAGGGGGACATAACAACAGACAATGAGGAAATCCAGAGAATCATCAGGTCATACTTAAGAACCTCTACTCCACAAAACTGGAAAATCTAAAAGAAATGGATAATTTTCTGCATAGGTACCACATACCTAAGTTAAATCAAGACCAGATAAACCATTTAAATAGTCCAATAACCCCTAAGGAAATAGAATCAGTCATTAAAAGTCTCCCAACCAAAAAGACTAGATGGTTTCACTGCAGAATTCTACCAGATCTTCAAAGAAGACTTAATACAAATACTATTTAAATTGTTTCACACAATAGAAGCAGAAGGAATATTACCAAACTCCTATGAGGCTACAATTACCCTGATTCCAAACAAAGATGCAACAAAGAAAGAGAACTACAGACCGATCTCCCTCATGAACATTGATGCAAAAATACTCAATAAAATACTGGCAAACAGACTGCAAGAACACATCAAAACAATTATCCACCATGATCAAGTAGGCTTCATCCCAGGGATGCAAGGGTGGTTCAACATACAAAAGTCCGTCAATGTAATACACCATATAAACAAACTCAAAGAAAAAAACTACATGATCATCTCACTAGACACAGAAAAAGCATTTGACAAAATCAAACACCCCTTCATGATAAAGGTCTTGGAGCAATCAGGAATACAGGGAACATACCTAAACATAATAAAGGCAATCTACAGCAAGCCAACAGCCAACATCAAATTAAATGGAGAGAAAGTCAAGGCAATACCACTAAAATCAGGAACAAGGCAAGACTGTCCCTTCTCCCCATACTTATTCAATATAGTACTTGAAGTTCTAGCCAGAGCAATAAGACAACAAAAGGAGATTAAGGGCATACAAATTGGAAAGGAAGAAGTCAAGCTTTCCCTATTTGCAGATGACATGATAGTATACATGAGTAACCCCCAAAATTCAACCAAGGAACTGATACAACTTATAAACACCTTCAGCAACATAGCAGGATACAAGATCAACTAAAAAAAATTCAGTAGCCCTCCTGTATACAATAGGCAAACAGGCTGAGCAGGAAATCAGAAATACACCACCCTTTATAATAGACACAAATGACATAAAATACCTTGGGGTAACTCTAACTAAGCAAGTGAAGGACCTATATGACAAGAACTTTAAGTCCCTGAAAAAAGAAATTGAAGAAGATGTCAGAAAATGGAAAGATCTCCCACGCTCTTGGATAGGCAGGAATAACATAGTAAAAATGGCGATCTTACCAAAAGCTATCTACAGATTCAACACAATCCCCATCAAAATACCAACACAATTCTTCATAGACCTGGAAAGAATAATACTCAACTTCATATGGAAAAACAAAAAAACCCAGGATAGCCAAAAGAATCCCGTACAATAAAACAACCTCTAGGGACATCACAATCCCCGACCTCATGCTCTACTATAGAGCTACAGTAATAAAAACAGCTTGGTACTGGCATAAAAACTGACATGTGGACCAATGGAATTGAATTGAAGACCCTGACATTAACCTGCACAACTATGAACATACAATTTTTGACAAAGAAGCCAAAACTGTACAATCAAAAAGAGAAAACATCTTCAACAGACGTTGCTGGCATAACTGGATGTCACTGTGTAGAAGGCTGCAAATAGATCCATATCTGTCACCATGCACAAAACTTAAGTCCAAGTGGATCAAAGACCTCAACATAAATCCAGTAACTCTGAACCTGATAGAAGAGAAAGTAGGAAGTAGTCTTGACCGCATTGGCACCGGAGATCACTTCCTAAACATAACACCAGTAGCACAGACACTGAGAGAAACAGTCAATCAATGGGACCTGTTGAAACTGAGAAGCTTTTGTAGAGCAAAGGACATGGTCAACAAGACAAAGCGACAGCCTCCAGAATCGGAAAAGGTCTTCACCAACCCCACATCTAACAGAGGGCTGATATCCAAAATATATAAAGAACTCAAGAAATTAATAACAGACCATGATAAATGAAGACTACATGAGAACAAGAAGCAAAATGCTAGAGAGGCCCCCAGAAATCCACAATGATATCTCCACTGTAGACTACTGGCAATGGTTGAGAGAAAGCCCCAACTGACCTAGTCTGCTGATCAGATGGCCAAACACCCTAACTGTCGTGCTGGAACTCTCATCCAATGACTGATGGAAGTGGATGCAGAGATCCTTGGCCAGCCCCCAGATGGAACTGGGGGGAAGGCAGGGGTAGGGGAGTGGGGGGAGGACAGGGGAACCCATGGCTGGTATGTAAAATTAAAACACAAATATCCGTATAAAAAATAAAATTTGAAGTTAAAAAAAAGAGTGTAAACTGGTGTACCGACTTTCTAAATTACTCAAGATGTTTCTCAAAAGTCTATAAGTAAAACTGCTATATGACCAAGATGTATGCACAAAGACATTATTTCTTCTATAGTGATACTTGTACATCCTTGTTTACTGATTGTTCACAGTAGCTAGGAAATAAATTCAACATAGATGGATTCCATCAGAAGAAGATGGACAGTGATTACTTGGCTGTGAAGAAAAGTGATATCATGATATTTGCAGATTAATGGATGGGACTGCAATAATTATGCTGCTACATGAGGAAATCCTATAGCTGGAGGCCTTCTCTCCAGCCCCCACCAAGCCCTGGTTGTTTTTTTTTTTTTTTTTAACTAACAAAGGCTAAATCCACCACACAGCATAAAATGCCACTTGCAGATGCCTCATTCCCGCCATAGTGCTGGTCAAATGCACAAAGAACCCACCAACTTAATAGAGACAACCAGGAAGCTGTTTTTAGCTCCATTTTGAATTGGTTATTAAATATTCTCAGGTTTAAGGTGTAAACTTGAGCCATTGGGTGCCATTTATAGCTGGAGACCTTCTCTCCAGCCCCCGCCAAGCCCTGTTAGTCAGACAACCCACTTATAAAATAAACACACAGATGCTTATATTATTTAAACTGCTTGGCCATTAGCTCAGGCCTACCATTGTCTAGCTCTTATTCTTATATTCAGCCCATTTCTATTAATCTATACTTTGCCACATGGTTCATGGCTTACATCTCGCTTGTCATGGCTGTGCCTTAAATTAGATAGAATGTAGTGGTATTGTGTTCCCTAAAATATTGTGTACCCTAATAAACTTATCTGGGGTCAGAGAACAGAAACAGCCGTTAGATACAGAGGCTAGAAAATGGTGGCACTCAAACTTTTAATCCTAGCATTTCCTCTGGATCTCTGTGAGTTCAAGGCCACACTGGAAGCAGCCAGGCGTGGTGACACATGCCTTTAATCCCAAGAAGTGAGTCTTTAATCTCAGGGAGTGATGACAAAAACAGAAAGGTATATAAGGCGTGGAGACCAGAAACTAGAAGCATTTGGCTGGTTAAGCTTTCAGGCTTTGAGCAGTACGGTTCAGCTGAGAGGCATCTAGTCTGAGGAAACAGCATCACCTGAGGAATTGGTGAGGTGAGGAAGCTGTGGCTTGTTCTGCTTCTCTGATCTTCCAGCATTCACCCCCATACCTGGCACCAGGTTTGATTTTATTAATAAGACCTGTTAAGATTCTTGCTACAGTAGAGTGAATACTGGGGTTTGGACAGAAAAGTTTAAGCAGGTAGTGATGGGGATAGAAATATCATGGGGCGGGGTAAAGGTTAAATGAAGTATAGATTGGCTATTGCTGTTTCTCTTCATTCCCTATCATAACTAATAGTAAGTCTATATTACTAGAAATCCCATATTCTTTGGTAGCAGGACATAGAGAAACCAAGGTAGAGCTGACCAGGAAACTTTTCATGCTAAATCCTTTTTCACATTACTGGAAGGTGCCATATAGGCTGCTAGGGAAGAAAAGACATTAGTGTTTTTCCCCCCAATTCTGGACACTGCATGCTTCACTACAGGCCAGTCATGCACTCACTAGGACAAGAATGGAAAGACTTTATGGCAGTGGTTCTCAACCTTCCTAATGCTGCAACCATTTATTACAGTTCCTCATGTTGTGGTGACCCCCAACCATGAAATTATTTTTATTGCTACTTCATAATTGTAATTTTACTACTGTCATGAATCATAATTAAAGTATCTGATACACAGGATGTCTGATACACAACTCCTATGAAATGGTCCTCTGACTTCCAAAAGGGTCGTGACCCATAGGTTGAGAACCACTGGTTTATGGATTAGCTAGCCACTCTCTTGATTGATTTGAGATTTGCTCTACATGAAGGAATCATGCTTGATACCACAAACATTGTCAATATCCACAGCTTGGGAAGTAATAGGCTCTGGTGGGGAAACCAGCTGCTGTTTTGCTAAGTGGTAATGCTGTCAAACTGCCTTTAAAATATTTATGTTTATTTCTATAGACCTGTGCTGCTCTCAGCCTTGATTCAACAAAACTTCCATTGTAAAAATACTCTTAGGGATGAAGCTCTCCATTCTCTCATCCAAAAAAGATTAATTAACCACAAGCAAAGTTGAAAAGCAGTTTATCTCTATGGCCTACCTTTCCCCTAGACTGCAACCTTTATTTCATTGAAGTAGATATGGGAGACAGGGCCCACTTTTACTGTGTCTGAATGAGATTCAGTGGTAGCAAATCCTTTTGGTATGGGCCCATTTTATCAGTAATAAACTGAAATAAGGGTAACAAAACATACTTTCTTTAGTGGGTTAAATGCCTAGAGATTTTAATCCCTTATGTAGGCATGAGTGGGAGAAAAAAGATGTGTTTTCCTGGATTATATCTTCTGAAGCCAAGGCTAAGGGAAGAGAGAAACAGCAGCCTGTCCCCTAGGGAGTGAAAGTATAGTCCTAGAGTAGAGGAGTAGAATGGGTGGAGTGGAAACATCCAGTATCTGAATGTACTTACTTGGAATAGAGTGGCTTGTTTGAAATTGTGTGAAGTACAGGGCTTGGTGTTAGGAGTGGGGCTGATAGAGTGAGCCATGCTCTTATGCTCTAGTCTTAATTCTACTAAAGTTGAATCCATTTTCTTGAGTGTTTCACATGGCTTTACAATACTTCCTAGAATTGAGTATTTATTTCTTCATTACATTTTCAATTAGAATATAATTACATCATTTCCATCTTCCTTTTTTTCCCTCCAACCCAACCAATATCTCTTCCTTCTAGCTTCCCCCATTTCTAATGAATGAAAAAAGCAAATCTAAGAATAATTAGAATAGTGGAAGAAGAAGCACAGGTCAAAGGCACAGGAAATATTTTCAACAAAATCATAGAAGACTATTTCTCCAACCTAAAGAAGGCATGATATGTCTAAAGGCACAAGAAGCACACAGAACACAAAATAGATTGGACAAGAAAGGAAAGTCCCCTCAGCAAATTATAATGGAAATACTAGATATACAGAACAAAGAGCTACAAGGGAAAAACACCAAGTAACAGTTAGAATACTAAGTTAGAATACAACTAACACCAAGTTAGAATAACATCTGACTTCTGAAGGGAAGCTCTAAAAGCCAGAAATGCCTGGACAGATGTGCTGCTGCTTCTATTAGACCACAGCTACCATCCTGGGTTACTATAACCAGCAAAACTTTTAACCAGAATAGATGGAGAAAATAAAATATTCCACAAAATCTATCTAAAAGCAATATCCTACAAATTCAGCTCTACAAAAGGTGTTATAAGAAAAACTCCAATGTAAAAAGGTTAACCACATCCAAGAAAATGCAAGGAATAAATAATCCTATATCAGTAAATCAAGAGGGAAAACGCACACACACACACACACACACACACACACACACACACAGACACATACACAAACACACACAATAGCAAAATAATAGTAATCAACAAACACTGCTCATTTGCTATCACTGAATATTAGTGGTCTCAATTCCCCAATAAAAAGATATAGATGAACAGAATGGATGTGAAAATGGGATCCATCCTTCTGCTACTTCGAACAAATAAGCCTCAACATCAGAGTAAAAGAAGGGGAAAAGATATTCTAAGCAAAAGGAGCTAAGAAGCAAGCTGGTGTAGCCATTTTAGTATCTGACAAAATAGACTTCAAACCAAAACTATTCCAAAGCGATAGGGAATGACACTACATCCCTTTTGTTTGTTTGTTTTATTTTTATTACATTTTTATTATTTGAAATAATTTTTATATTTAAATATATTTTGATCCTATTCTTCCCCTCCCCTTCTAGATGTCTTCTCCCTCATTGCTCACCCAAATTTAAGTTCTTTCTCAAAAACAAACAAAAACCCAATTCAACAACAAAACTCCATAAAACCAAGAAAACAAAATAAAACTGCACTCAAAAAGAAAAAAACAGAAAAGAAAACAAGCAAGCAAACAAACAAAACCACTAAACTCTAACCACATTAAAGCACCAACAACAAAAACTCGAGTCCACACAAGTTGGTTAATTACTCCTGAGCACAAGGCTTGCCCCCGAGTGGTTGATATGCCCAGTGTCACTCTATTGGAGGAAACTAAATTTTCCTCTCCCAGCAGGTTTTTGTTTTTCAATAAGAGGGGGGAAAAGAAGTAGAAATAAAGGAAATACATGAATAAGCACTGTGGGACTGTGAGAAGTATTTTTTCTTCTAGGATATAAGATGGTAAAGACTAAATATATACATATGTTGGCCATCTTGGGTAGAGTATTCATCGAACTGCAATTGGATTGATGATACAGCCTACTCTAAGCCCTGTTCCAGGCCATCTTTGATTTAAAAAAATCTGTTTTCAGGCATTTACCCTAGAATAAGACCATGTTTCCCATTTCAGGAAGCTCATTTTGCTTATTCTCAAATTGTCACTAAAATATGAAGAAGTCAGGACTTAATCACAGAGATAACCACAGACAAGGCAAAATGCTTCTCAGCATGCTAGGGCCCATTTATACAAGTCACTCAATGATATCACAGCTTTGAAAAGGTTTAGATATTGCAGCCTGAGATCATTAGAGGAGTTGCTTAGAGGCATTTGTGAGTGTATGGGCTTTAGAACATTATTAACATTTTTATTAGAATTGCAACTAATTAAAGAGTATCTTTTCAGAGACCCAGAAACATGAATGTGGAAAAGATGATCCCAGACATTGAAGGTGCTGTACTCTGCCAGGCCTCATAGTATAGACACAAACCCCTTTACTGTCTGAGACCTGAAGATTGAGATTATTTGTTATCAAGTATTTCATGAACATCAAAGGGGAAAGCAACATGAAACATTCTGGGGAGAGAGAGTCACCATACTCAGTTTAATTTAGTATGAAGTTAAGTAATAAATAGGAATGCCAAGTTATTTATTGCCATGAAAGCTATGTGTGCTTTAAAGCCCATGTAGAGCCAAATTAGTATTAGGCCATTGTTGGTGAGATTGGGGCTTTAAAAAAAAACCAATGTGGCTTTGTCTTTATTTGAAAATCTTAAAAAATTAAGTTTGTAGGCAGTTCCCAAGATGGTGTGGAGTAGTCCAGTAGACCCTCTTGGCTTCTGTTGATGAGGTATCTCACCTAATTCTAGTATGATAGTAAAACCAGGAATCTGGATTAGCATGGTAAGAATATCTCTTTTTGATACTCTGGTCTAAAGTTCAATATCACTTTATTAATTTGGATATAAATTTGTGTAAACACAAGAACAATCAAGATGCAGAAAGTTTCTACAACCATAAAGATCTCCCCAGGTACCCACTGTAGACATCATCTCACCAACCTCATCCAAGTACTTGCCAATCTGATTTGTCCTCGGTCTGCATGGTTTCCTCCAGAGAACTGTGTAAATGGAGCCACACAGCATGTGACTTTTAGAGCATCTTTCCTGAGACGTTTTAAAGATTATCTTAATCAGCCTTTAAAGATAAGTAACACATATTACAACACTTGCCCAGTCAGCACCATTCTCGAACTGCAGGCCAGTTTCATAGTAATTATTGTCTATTAGCAATCACTCCTACCTTCTAACCACTAATCTCTCTCTGCTTCCACTGATTTCCATTTTGTTCATTTCATGTGAATGAAATCATTTAAAAGGTGTCATTTTTATTATTTTTCATTCACACAAAGTGGTGTTTTTAAGATTAGTTTGTTATAGCATGTACAATCAATACTTTGTTTCTATATATGGCTGTATTTCCCTGTATGGACATATGACATTTTACTATCCATTTTCAGCCAATGGGTTGTATCCATTTGTGATCTATTACCCCCAGTATGTCTATAAACATTCATGTACAGGCTATTGCATATGCATATTTATACATTCTTAGGAGAAGAATTGCAGGCTTGTCTAAGTTTGGTTAATGCTGAGTGTCTAAGCTCTCTAAAGGTTACATCTTTTCACACTTTTCCCAGTAAAGAGTGAAGCTTTCCATTTCTTCCCAGCATCAACAACTCTTACTTTACCTTCTTACCTTACTCCTCCTTCTTTCATGTAAAAACTGTATGTTCCCCAAAGTGGTACATCTGGGTCATTTGGCACTTCTAATTTTAGTGTTTTGAGGACTTCCATACTGAGTTCCATAATGGATGCATCAATTTCCATTTCCACTCAGATCAGAAGGGTTTACTTTTTTCACAGCTTTGCCAATATTTGCTATTTGTTTTCTTGAATAATAGCCATTGTTGTTGAGCATGAGTCCTTGATACTTTCTGGATAGATGGATCTCATTTGAGATTTAGTCATCTTATCTCCTCCAGCGTAGAATCCTTCAGTCTCTCCTTTTCTTCCATGGTGTAGGAAAAGGACACAGTGGAAAAGACGATGATATCTAAATGATGACCTTTCTTCTGTTAATATTCGTCTCATAACTCTGAAAATTGTGCCCAGTATGTAAGAGGCTATCATTAGGAAAACTTGGTGAGGAGAAACAGCTGATTTTTTCATCTCTGAAATTGTTATAGAATAAATAATTTTTGTAAGTAAACCAAGTTATAAAGGAACAACACTGCATGAGAGAGATCACAGGATGCTGTGTGTACAATTGCTTTTTATGTACTGCGATTCAGCCTGTTCTTTGATCTGATAGTAAAAAGCTGAAAAAATTTCCGTAGTATATGTCTGAATGAAATCTTAAATTTTCCTAAATAGAAATTATAATGAAAAATGTGACTGCCAAATTCATAAAGGGAAAGTGAGATATTTTTAAGTTTTATTAGCTTATAATGGCAAGTAAACTATTTTTGCTTAAAAATCAACACAAATACTTTTTTCTTGTAGTGATGGATAGATTTAGTGTGAAATTCTGATGCAGATTTATAATAATTCAGGTATAAAATTAGATAATTTAGAAAGATAGCTAGTGAACTCCAATGAGAAAGCCCTTTCAGGTACTCATTTGTTCCAGAAAGTGAATAAATGACAGAAAGTTCTAGAAAGTCAGTAAATGAACGTAGCTTGTTATAACTTATGATGCTTTGAAATTTACCTTATCTCATAAAAAGATTGAGCTGGATAACTTAGTAATTTTCTATATACATATATAATACAACAAAAAATCCTCAAAAATAGAACAAAGAAGAAAGGAATTTAGCTTTTCCTCTCCACTTCTGTGAAAATAACGTTAAGGCTGGATTTCTTTGTCTCCTTTTTTCCTTTCTTCAGACAGAGTCTCACTGTATCATCCAGGTTGTCCTCACACTCACAGTCTTCTTTCGTCAGGGTTAGGATTACTGGCACGTACACTGAGTTTCCTCATTGGGACATTGGAATTCAATGAATTTATAAATCACTTTTGTAGTAGACATTTCTACCATGTTTGTTCTGCCACTACTGATTTCTCTAATTTCTTTCTTAAGCTTATTAAAATTTTCATTGTAGCTGTCTTCTACCTCCTGGGTTAGGTTAATTTGTAGATTTATTTTTTTCCTGAGGCTCTAGAGAATGGGACACATAGTGATATATAAAGTATCAAGCTTGGTTTGTTAGAGCATTGTTTCCTAGACACAAGTAGAATTCCTCAGCTTGCAGCATTGAGTGTGGTGAGACAACGTGAATTCTAGGTTTCATGGTGGTGCTTGCTTCACCCCAAATGTGAAACTAGAGCAGGGCTCTTTTTCCTTAATAAACATGTTTATCTTTATTTTTTATTTCTTTTTTTGGAGCTGAGGATCGAACCCAGGGTCTTGCGCTTGCTAGGCAAACGCTCTACCACTGAGCTAAATCCCCAACCCCAAATGTTTATCTAGGCAGTAGTTTAATTTAATTTAATTTCTGTGCTATTATATAGGTTAAGCAATGATCTGTGTTAATAATTTAAACATCTACTGTTTCCTCTGACAATTGGAATTCAGTATAGAGGATAATAGGATCAGAAGCACTGATTGAAACAGTTCTAAAGAGCAAGGAGGCTTTAGTGTATCCTCTACTTTAACACCTATTTTCTCTTTGGCTTTTTGTACCAGTTACTGTTTATCCTTAGCTGTGGAGAGAGATGAAGAAGAGTTGCTGTAATATTCATGACCTACTTAGGAGACAGTGAATACAGAATTGATTAGCATTAAATATTCACATGCAGGGGCAATGAAACTGGAATCAAGCTGGAAAGATATTGCATTTGTGTCTAGGAAGCAAGAGCCTGCAGGTGCTGGAGGCTTAGGGGTTTTGAGAAAGGAAGCATGGTGGTGAGAGTGGCCTTGCCATTCTTGTCCATGATGAACACTATAGAAAGGGGCAAATTAAGAGACTGGTCAATTCTCACTACATAAGTTCATTAAGTTGCATAGACTTGGGGTCTGGTTAATTTTGGTATGTGATGTTTTTATTTATTTGCAAGGTATTTTTAAAATGTGTATTTTTAAAAAGAGAACTTGTAGTAATCTAGGATGAGCTGCGGGGGGGACAGGAGAGAGATAGAGGAAGGGGAGGAGAGAAAAGGAGGGGTTTGGGATGGAAAGAAGTAATGTATAGAAGAGTCTGGACTAAAGGTGCAAGGATTGGGTGATTTCTTGAATGAAAGAGTAAAGAAAGATGAATATTCATGAAAATTGAGTTTTCAAGCCTGGGTATTAGAAAATAAATAATATACTTACAAAGCTAAATAATCAAAGAGAACTATTTATTTCTTGATTTTTCAACCATTTACACTCAGACACTTTTCAGCTTCTTGAATTTTATAGTTTCTGTCCACTGACACTAGGATCATGCACTAATTACATGAGGGAGCAGAGGTGGAGAAGACGGGGTTGAAATCAGAGCTGGGCAGACTTGCGAGCCATCTGGCTGATTTCTTTCCACCTTACTTGTCATCATGGCTAGTCAGTACATCTGGCTATCTGGCTTTCGACCAGCTCCCACTTGGGACCCAAATGAAGGATACCAAAATGAAATAGATCTTGTTCTTTTGACCTTTAAAGTGAGAATTCTGATCTGTTTTATCAATGGCACTTGCAGTACTTTTTCAAGGCCTCCCAGGGAGTTTGACTGTAGATGTACATTTAGGGCACTCACTACTCTCACTACTTTTTCTTTGGAAATAATTTTCTCCATACCCAGCATAGATTAAAAAGTCACGTGGACATAGCAGTTGTGGCCTTGACATAGAATGTATACTCAAATACAAACAATATGCCATGGAAAGTGCTCTGTTCCTAGTGAATTCATAGGAGTCTTACTAACAGATTCTGCAATGATGGGCTGCTCCACTGGGCATGTTACTGATTTGGGGCAGTGTCTCAGCATTGGTGTATATGAACATCACACTCATATACATTTCAGGGCTTTACCCAAGAAACATGTGGTTGATCTTAGTTGGCCTGAGAATAGGTATCCTTGTGTGTTTCCAGATGATAGTAGTGTTGCTAGTTCAAGGCCAAGCATTGGGAAGCAGTGGTTTATGAAGGGTGGAGAGAATGAAGCTCATGTTTATAATGGAGTCTGTTGCTTTGCAGTTAGGAATTTTGCTCCCTCTGGCTGTACATTCTGAACCCCAGTCAGCTGTACACTTTGTTTTCTGAAGCAGCAGAAAACCAGTCAGCAGGTGACAAGTTACATTACTTCACTTTCTTTGAATTTTCCCAGGGAGTGCTAAGTTTACCACTGTTAGTTCTGGCGCTTTTCTGTTATTTCAAGGATTTGCTGGTTTTTCCAAGGTAGTTTCCCTTGGTACCAGGGATGTGAGTAGGAACATTATGATGATGTTTGATATGTCTTGGTATTTGAATATTTTAGAATTTATACTTTTAATACTAATTTTTTATTTCTGCTCTTCTTTCTTATGTCCTTTCTAATTCTTGATTAATTACAATTACAAATGGCATCACTTATAAACATACTTGTAAATACAGCAATGTGGCTTTGGGCACCTCAGAAATGAAAGCTCCAACCACTTGGAACTCTAGCTGACATTCCTTTAAGTCTTTATGATCTAAATATTCTTTTCTGTGATGCCAGAAAGGTTCTGTGTGATCATCTAAAGTTTGAAATTCTTTCTCAAATCAAAGACACTGCCAAACTCAGAAGCAACTGTGTGAAGAAAATGTGTGGAAACACTACTCATTACAGGTTGGTTTATAAAAAGAGCTGCAGATTGATAGGTCTTTGAAAAATGTTTGGTGACACAAACCTCTTTCAATCAGTTCCAAATCCAGCAACTCTCTTGTTGCATTAGATTTCCGTCCCCTCACTTTTCTCTTCTTTCTAACAGAGACAGACACATCCCTTTTTGTGTCCTATTTTAGATGACTGATGGAAAAGTAAACAGCAAATATGAGCATGTGGGCATGGTTTATTTCTTTTTGCATTGACTAGAAGGCAGTGTTGAAAAGGAGACGTTGCTGTCATTTCACAATGTGGGAAATTTAGAAAAGGTGTTAGAGCTGTTTTAAATAATTTCTATTTTTAGGTTATGCCATTCATGAGGGTATGCAGTCTTTCCTTTATAGAAGGAATTTGTTTAAAGTATATCTGAGATCTTTTGGTGACAAATAAACAGTGTGTTCAAAAGAAAGCCTTGTAATTTTTTCATTAGATGATTCATGCTTAAAAATGTCAAATGATCAGAAATGAAAGGCCCAGTGATCGGGTCATTAGAAACATATGGTTCTGGGGATCATGATGCTTGCCAACTCTAAATATGGAATCTCAGTCCCTTCCTTTGTCCTTATAAAGATGACAGAGTCTTTTACGCCTAGTATTTTTTCTTTTTTCATCTTTAACTCAGTGCTGTACACTTCTTTTCCATGTGAGGCAATCCAGAACAGTGGGTAAGAGTGATGGGGACAGTTTTCTTGGGTTAAAATTCTAACTCTATTAATTATTCATTGAGTGACTTGAGAAAGCTGCTTAGCCTTTCGGTACTTCCATCTCCTGATATGTAAACTGAAGATATGGTTTTTACCTTGAGAGATGAAGAAATAGGATAATGTATACAAGGCCCTAGAACAATTCTGGATCATACTGTTCCTCTATCAATTCTGGGTTTTGTTTATTTATTTTGACCAAACTTCCTGGTTTGATTTATTGTTTCTTCTGGGGCAAGAAGATTAAGGCAGATTCATTATAAATTGCTACTTAAAATATTACTTATGAATGGTTCAGACATTAAATGGCTTAATTATCATGAGTGTAGATTGCTATTTATATAAAAATTGAATATGTGGTGCTTCTCGCCTGGGCAGTATTGGCGAGTTGGCCCCAAACGCATGAGAGAGGGTAAGGTGGCCTGCAGCTTCTTGACTGCAACCCTGCACCTCACCTGGGCAGCTCAGTAGAGCTACCCTGGTAATATGGGCATAGTAGAGCTAACCTGAGGGCATGGGGGGTGGTGGTGGCATGTCCTCCCTCTTGCTGGAAGTGGTAGAGACAGCTCTGCCCCTGGTTGCCTGTGGCAAACAGGAGAGCTGGCCCTGCCTCTCTTCTTGGTCAGCTTGGGAGAGCTGGTCTTGCTCCTTGCCAGCTGCCACAGGCAGGAAAGCTGGCCCTATCCCTTGCCAGAGAGCTGTCCCTGGTGGCAGGGGTGCAGGAGAGTGAGCAGATTAACTCTGCTACCACAGGCTTTGAGTTGGCCCACTCCAACATCTACCTCAACTATGGGCTGCTTGAGCTCAGGAAGGGACCGGTCCTGTAACTGAAACTGTAGGATCTCTATTGACACTGGGCAACAACAGGACACCAGAAGGAGTCCCAGTGAGGATCCAGTATTGATGGTGTGGCAGAAGCCAGAGACCTGTTTACAGTCCAACGACTCACTGCAATGAAGATTTGCAACTAAAGCTGTTTGGGCAAAGAGGTATACTATGTGA